>NW_027455921.1:0-28468 GCF_040206685.1 Ascaphus truei | reverse complement strand
CCAATAGGGCTGGAGGATTGCCCTGTAGGGAGAATAGATACATTTGGCGGGGTTTGGAGGAGAGGAGCAGTTGGCGCCAGGAGAAGCTAGGGAAGGAGGTAGGGTGCAGGAGTCAGTGACTCCCTGCATTACGCCAGCAGCCCCCAAGGCCCCAGATAGCCCTGAGTCACCCAGTAGTGTGAGTTGTGTCAGGGACAGCCCCCATGTTAGGGACCCTGCCCCTTACTATCCAGAGTCAGTTAGGGACCCAGCAGACGCTGCGCGTCCATCCAGAGGTTTGGGCTCAGACCTTCGCTGTCGCTGCAGCAGCCATCCGGGTGGGATCGCCCCGGATGGTAGTTCCTGTATAAAGCTGACATCAGGATCCTTTGTGAAGTTCCTTGGCAGGCCCGCAGGTAATCAACAAGTGCACCAACGAGTCATATCATATTCACACGGGACATAGTGGCTGCGCAGTCACACATATCTATCTCACTTGAGAGTGGGGTGATACTGTGTGGGATTACTGGACACTGGGTGGGATCATCCGGTGGAGGTGGAGGTGGAGGTGGAGGTAGTGTCCTGCGAGACGCAGTAGTTAGTGTCTCCTCTAGGGAGGGACACCTGTTGATATATGTGCATATGCTAGACAGTAAAGTCATTGGTTGTTTAACATATGGTGTGGGGAGTGATATATATATTTTCCTGCGAGGAACCACTCCCCCTCTGGTGGGAGCCATCACAGGTGGAGGCGCTGCACCAAGTACGAGGATATTCATATTGTGTCATACGTGCCCCAGGCTCTCCTTGGCAGAGGCTTATGCCTCCTGTGAGCCTAACAGGTAAAGCACCACACTGGGTAATGCATATAGATCCCCTCACCTACACCCTATCTGCGATTGGGGGGGGGGATATGGGTTACATTAGTATTTGGGAGATCAGTTTCTGGCTATGTGGGTTTCGTGTAATAGAAGTATATCTTTTGTACTCTCTGCTTTTTATAATCTGTCAGTGCCGCTCGTTGTTTTTGTGGACTGTTTTACATTGTTTGATATAATTTTTATTCTCATGTTGTATTTAATTTGGGTGGTTTATGTTTTGGGCTAGTTTTCATGGGGCTACCTTTTCTTTTAGTCTGGTGCATTGTGTAACCATGTGACCACAGTGCTATTTAAGTTGTGTTCTGTTAGATGGTGTACAGGGTTAGGGAAGACATACAGGGTGAATTTAACTATTGGGCTTAGATGGTACAGTATTTCTATGAGTTTAGTTGGGAATAGAAATTATTTTTCCTTTCCCTCATGAAGGTAGGGGGATGTGATAGCCAGGATCAAATGTATGTCCCATAGCAAGAACATTCTGTTTGTTGAAAAAAAAAAAAAAAAGTGCTCAGATTAGTGTAAAAAGAAAAATGATTACTTAACATTATGGTCCTCTCCAGACAATGGAGAGCAACCTTTTACACCGTTCTAATATTCGGTCAGTGGTATTTCTTCTCTGTCCGCAAACCAACTTAAATAGTATGTAGCCATGCTGTAAAATGGTCTGCAGTTATCCCTCCTGCTGGCAGTAAGGCCTGGTAAGTTACAGTGATGCCAGCACTAATCATGGAGGTTTGCCCTCACACCCTGGTGAGGTGCCCTATGTGTGGAGGGGAGTGGCTACATACTCTGAGTCCACCGTTAGTGACATCAGAGATGTGCCTGCCTCCTGAGAGATATAAGGCACAGCACTGCTCAAAGTTAGTTTGTTGGAGTAAGGAGCAGGTCTGCGTTGAGACCTGGGGAAAGAGGCCCACTAGTGCTGTAACTAGTGGCCCCATTCTATATCAATCAGCATCAAGCTGTCAACGCCATACTGTGTCCAGGGACCTGGCACAGGGGTGATCTCCCTGAGGGGCGAGGGGATCCCACTCCATTGGGAGGGTGTACCTTTGAAGGGATCACACGGCGAGATGTGCGGCTGAGTTCATCACTGCGATGGGCAGCTAGCCCATACCGCAACTACAATAAAGATGCTCAAGTTCAACAAATCCTTGCTGTGTGGGTGTGAAGTTCTTACACAGGAGGAGGCACCAAGAAGGAGTTCCTCATCAGAACCATCTCCTTGCGGATGCAGAGATCCTGATGAGGTGGAGGCGCTGCACTGGATATAGGTAGGACTCATGCACACTACCTCAGCTGCCTGTCTGGGTTGGCAATCCCCACACACCATCATGCGGGAGACTCAGGAGTCCTGTTGCCAACAGGTGCACCACCAGACACTACCATGTAATGGGGACTGGTTAGACCACAGGGGCCAATGTGAGATTGGGTGGGTCAGGCTAGGCCAGAAAATCCGTTACAAGTAAAACAACATATTCAACATTTTTAGTATCCAAAGATTGCAATCTTGTTTTGAACTTTAATTTACTCAGAAACAATGAAATTGCCCTAAAGGTGAGGCGGAATAACTATTTGTAAAAAAATATATATTTGGGCAGAGGTTTCCGCAGGCCAACTTAAGTAGTAAAACAGCATAGTAAACATTTTTAGTATCTAGAGATTGTAGCCTAGTTTGGAACCTTAACTTGCTCAAATACACTATTGCTCTCTCAGTGAGTGGGCATAGCCTTTTTAACGATTTTAGGGCCTCATTCAGAAAGCCTCGATAAGGCCCTTATCGAGCACTTATCGACCAAAATGGCTACTCGTATTCAGAAAGCTTCGATAAGTGCTCGATAACGGCCTGTATCGACACAAAATTTTATCACCAACAGAAATTCGCCAATTGAGCGGCGATCAGCCGCTTATCGGCCATTTTCTGAAGGATCATAAACTGCGGGATTCAGATACCCGCGAGTTGGCTGTCGCGGCCTATCGCAGCCCTTTGCAGCCCTAAAAGGCGTTCTTCTCCCCAAATCCAATTCACCTCAAACTTTTGGTAAATTGGTAGGGAGATGCCTCGATGAGCTGCGATGTGTCGGGACTTAGAAAAAATCAGGCCCTTTTCCTGCCTCGGATTGATGCCAAGTGGCTCCGGAGCTGATAGCCATTAATAGCAGCTCCGGACCCCCCCCCGGCATGCATCCGATGCAGGAAAAATGTATGTACAGCAACTTCATTACCGTAGCGGCTAACCGCTAAGGCAATGAAGGGGTTAAACACCCGTGCCAGGCTTACAGTAAAGACATACAATACAATACTGTGGCTAGCGAGGGTGGGTGAAAGGGGAATTTGGCCCTTAGTGGCTGTTTAGACCAAGGTAATAAAGGGGTTAACCCAACCGCAACCCCCCCGCAAGGTCTAAACACCCATCCTTAGGGCTAATACCCCCTTCACCCATCTGTGAGGCCTAAGCACCCACCCCGGACTGACTATACCCACCCTATACCCATTGAGTAGTATAGTGGTACATCATACCCATATTATAATAATATGGGCATGATAAGCCTCTATAGCTCTCAATGGGCATCCTAATGACAATACATTAATACGCAAGACACACAATAACATAAGTAAACTCCAAAAAAACACACTTCACTAAGTATAAACAGTAGCCAGCTAATCCAATCAATACAAGCAGTAACAACATCAACAATGAATTAATTAAACCATTACCCAATCAAACCAATTAATTCCTAAACCAACTCAAAATGAATAGTAACACTAACCAATCCAAACAATGAATTACTACAACATTAATGGATGTAACCATTAAAAGACAAAGAAATAAATTAAAACAATCTCTGACGTAACCATAAAACATATTAGCTAACATAATATAACATTACGTACAAGCGAACACCAATCGCAAACCTTTTATTACATTAAGCATGAACAAACAAACAATCACATCCACATAACAAACTGAAATGAAAAAAAGCAACAGCAATAACAAGCGAGAAATGCCCCCCCCCAAATATTGTCATAATAATGTATTAATCTGTACCCTAAAGAGGTACAGATTAATATATTATCAGTCAATGTGCCTCCCCCAAAAAATCAAAAAACACATCCAAAGATTAAACCTGTAAAAAGAGACATTTACAAACATTGAATATATTACTTACCATTAGAAGCGGTGGCCCTCCGACTCCCGGGGTAACAGGAAGCTCACGTACCTTGAAGCCCTCCAACAGCATCCGATGACATCCGCCATCAGGATCCGGCTCAGGTACCCCAATCTTCTTTTTTCTTTCTTTACTCACCGTCTTCTATCTTCATCTGTAACCATTTCTTGTTCTTCTTTATCTTCTTTCTTCATCTGTCAATCCAAAATACCGGGTTGGTATCGGGTCAGGGTGGGTTAGTAACCGCTAAGGTGATTAAGGGGTTAGGGGACATTAGAATGTCTTTATTATCTATATATGCTTTCTTGCTACGGAGGACAGAGGGACCTGCTGTTGTGGTAAGCATAACTGTATTTATTTACTTTATTTTTGTATGCTAATGCAGTGATTAATAATGGGCAAATAATCTATTATCCATACCGGGACATTTCCTTGCATAGGAGATACCGGCACCCCATAAAGGTGCCTGTATCTCGGGAAGCAGGGGGTCCCCGGACATAAAACCAACGTGGTTCAGCTCCGGAGACCCCTTGCACATCTATACTGTTAAAGAAATGTTTATTTAAATAAATAATTTTCGGGCGACATTTCCGCTGTGAGAGGCGGCTCTCTCAGAGCCGCTCTCTCTGCAGCAGAAATGAATCGCCGGTTCAGGCCTTATCAGAGGCTCAATGCTCTCGCTGGCAGCAACTCGCCCGTTTTGGGAATTTTGCTATCACTGGTAATCGAGCCTTTCTGAATACCGTGATAGCAACACCCAAAAAAACGGCATTTTAAATTCC
Source organism: Ascaphus truei (assembly GCF_040206685.1). Lineage (NCBI taxonomy): Eukaryota > Metazoa > Chordata > Amphibia > Anura > Ascaphidae > Ascaphus > Ascaphus truei. The sequence continues at coordinate 23,656 of NW_027455921.1, read as the reverse complement.
CTGGGGATATTTTTTATCAACCCTCTCTGAATGAGGACCTTAATGTTTGTTAAAGGTTCTACTTCTCTTTCCGTCAACCAGCTTTAATAGTAAAACAACATAGATTACCTTTTAGAAACTACTGTAGATATTGTGATCTAGTTAGAGACCCTAACTTACTCAAACACATTTTTTCTGAAAGGGAATAACCTTTTTAACATTTTTGATACTGATGCAGCGGCCGCTTATCGAACCATTAACGCGGTATGTAGATCGGAATACCCATTCGATGGCGCGCAATTTGATTTAATCGTGCCGACTTAAACACGCGGTTTGGTTATCGTTTTGTCCGGATTAGAAAATGGCATTTAAGCGTGTTCTGCAATACCGTCGAGAAACTCAAGTTGGCAATTGCGAGTTGTTGTCATCAAAATTCAATAGCAATTCAATGTCACGATTACCATTTTGGCTGAAATCGGCTATGATGCCTGTCATGCATGCGTGCCATAAGCCCTTCAAAGCTTCTTCTATTGTGCTGTGCCAAGTCATCTTGGAGTTCACCGCTTATCAACAACACAACACCCCCCCGCCGCCCCCACATAGCTGTTAATAAGATTACCATATGGCCTTCAAAGCTGCCCCCCCACACACACACTTTAGTAGTTGAATCAAATCATTAATAATTGTTCTTTAGAATTTTATTGGGTAATGAATCATACAAAAATGCAAAAATACAAAAATACAATAATTCGTGTATGTAACACCTGTATGCCCACAGACCTGGCCAGTCCCCAGCACTGAGGTGGGTAAGGGTATAACACGCACCCACAGCAGTGAGGGCATGCCCGGAGTGTGGTAAGATGCGTTGCCGGGCCTGGTAAGAAAAGGTTAACGTATATTTGCAAAGTCCGGGGTGCCAGAGATCGGATAGTAATGTCCATGTGCCAAAGTTCAAGGCTTGGAGAGAGCAGCGTAGTGGTGTCCGTAAGCCAAGGTTCATGGGTAGGCGGAAGCAGAGTAGTCAATCCAAAGCAGAGAGTTCAAGCCAGGGGAATCCAAAGAGAAGCAGGGACAGGAACCAGCGCTGAAACAAACAAGGGAGCTAGGCATAGACACTGCACACACAGGAGTCACAGGAAAGCTATGCAGAGCAATGAGGAAGTGGACAGAGTGGGGTTATAAAGGAGGAAGAACCAATAGCAGAGTGAGGAGGAGCAGAGGGTTGAGTGAGAGTTTGCAGGGATAGGTCTGAGAGAGCAGGGGAGGAGAGAGAGGAATAATTAGGGGATATGGCTTGTAAGCCACGGGGGGCGGAGCTAGATGGCAGATAACTGGAGCATGTGCGCGCGCCCTCTGTAAGGGTATTATGCGCGTGCACCATGCGTGTCACGGAATGTGATGGAGGAAGCACCGCGGGGGCGCTCGGCAACGGGGGTGAGAGAGACGGGGAGGCACAGGAACAAGATAATGTGGAGGCTGGGGGAATAGAGGCATGCCAGAGGCCGTTGGTGCCCGCAGGTGACCCGAACGCGCATCAGGGCATGCCAACCACGCCGCAGAGGAGCGGCCGTGAGGGAGAGAGCGAGGACGCAGGGAAGAGGGAGGGCTAGAGGCAGTGGAAACAGAGGTGACTGGGACAAGCTGGCAAGGGCGAGTCCCCCGATTCGTCACAGTATCCCCCCCTTGAGGATCGGACTCCAGACGATCTTGCCATGGCTTTTGAGGGAACTTCCGGCGAAACTGCCTAAGGAGCGCTGGGGCGTGAATGTGGTGAGACGGTATCTTGCGTAGACTCGTTTTTTAAGGAGTTAATAGCAAACTCGGCCCAAGGTAATAGATCCACCCAGTTGTCTTGAGACTCGAAGACGAAACATCTGAGATACTGCTCGAGGGATTGATTCATTCTTTCCGTTTGACCGTTGGTCTGAGGGTGATAACACAAGGAAAATAGAAGAGAAATGCCAAGTCTCTGGGAAAACGCACTCCAAAAGTTAGAAATGAATTGAGACCCTCTGTCAGAAACAATTGAAATAGGTACACCGTGTAATCTAAAAATTACTTTAGAAAAAATGTCGGCCAGAGTAGCTGAATTAGGAAGACCCTTGAGGGGTACAAAGTGTGATTGCTTGGAAAACCTATCTACTACAAGAAGGATGGTATTCATCCCTTTAGAATTAGGGAGTTCCACAATAAAGTCTATAGAGATATGTTTCCAAGGTTGTTCCGGAATGGGGAGGGGCATGAGGAGACCGGAGGGTTTGTGACGGGCGGACTTACTCTAGGCACAGACCGGACTGGTGAAGTTGAAAATGTCCTTGTTCATCTTAGGCCACCAAAAGGTCAGTTTGATAAGATCTGCTGTCCTTTTGAAGCCTGGATGACCGGCCGATCTTGAAAAATGCCCCCAAAGTAGGATCTTGTGGCAAAAACGTGGAGCTGCGTACAAACGTCCCTCTGGCACCGTAAATCTCCTGGGGATGTGAACTGGGCTTTGTTAATTTCATCCAAACATTGAAATTATTGGCGGAAATAATACATTTGGCAGGAATACTAGATTCAGTGGATTCGTTAGAGTTGTTCTCCGTAGCGAACTGGCGAAAGAGAGAGCGTCCGCCTTAATATTTTTGGTGCCGGGAATATAAGAAATGGTATAGTTGAAACGAGAGGAGAACAATGCCCAGCAAGCCTGACGGGATCCTAAACGACGAGCCCCCTCAATATACAATAAGTTTTTGTGATCAGTGAGGATGGCAATAGGTTCCTTGGTACCTTCGAGAAGATGCCTCCATTCCTGGAGAGCCAATTTAATGGCCAGTAGCTCACGGTTCCCAACATCGTAATTTTTCTCAGCCGAAGAGAACTTCCGAGAAAAAAATCCACACGGATAGAGTTTTTCCTGTGGAGAGGTTCTCTGAGAGAGTACTGCACCGGCTTCCACATCGGAGCCGTCAACTTCTAGCGTGAAGGGAAGAGAAGAATCAGGATGCCGTAGGATGGGTGCAGACACAAAGGCTTTCTTGAGGAATTCATAGGCTTCTATGGCTTTGGGAGACCAAGTAGTAGGATCAGCACCCTTCTTGGTTAAGGCGGTAATAGGCAGAGCGATGGTAGAGAAATTTCGGATGAACTTCCGGTAATAATTGTTAAAGCCAAGGAAGCGCTGCTCGGCCTTGAGAGAATTCGGCAAGGGCCAGTCGAGTACAGACTTCAATTTCTCAGGATCCATAGTAAAGCCTTGGTTAGATATAATATAGCCTAGGAAGGCTGTGGACGTCTGATGGAACATACATTTCTCCATTTTAGCGTAGAGGCGATTAGCATGAAGCCTAGAGAGTACCAGTTTGGTATGGCGAATGTGCTCCTCTAAGTTCTTAGAGAAAATGAAGATGTCGTCCAAATATACGATAACGTACGTCCCCAAAACGTCCCGAAAGATATCATTCTTGAACTCTTGGAAAACGGCAGGAGCATTGTAAAGCCCGAAGGGCATCACTAAATACTCATAATGTCCAGAACGCGTGTTAAACGCGGTTTTCCATTCATCCCCGTCTCTTATTCGAATAAGATTACAGGCCCCTCTTTAATCGAGTTTGGAGAATATAGTTGCTCCTTGTAGACGGTCGAAGAGTTCAGAAATTAAAGGGAGAGGGTACCGTTTTTTTACCGTAATTTTGTTAAGCCAACAAAAGTCGATACAAGGTCTTAGGGAGCCATCCTTCTTCTTCACGAAGAAGAAGCCTGCCCCTGCGGGGGAGGTAGAGTTGCGGATAAATCCTTTCTCCAAATTCTCTTGGATGTAAGTCGTCATAGCTTCTGTCTCTGGCACCGACAGAGGGTATGACTTAGATTTAGGGAGAATGGTTCCTGGAATTAAATCAATAGGACAATCGTAGGGGCGATGGGGAGGTAATACCTCAGCCTGTACTTTGTTGAAAACATCTAAATACTCGTGATACACTGTCGGCAGAGCAGACAGGTTAGAGGAAGTGATGTCCAGACCAGCGAGCATGGCAGCAGGCGGTTTAACCGACTTCTCTGACGTGGTAGACCATTGGATGGGTAAGACATCGGTCCAATCTATACGTGGATTGGGAAGCTGCAGCCAAGGTAAATCCAAGAATAACCTGGACAGTAGGGGAATGAAAGACATCGAAGACCATTACCTCTTTATGGCCATCCGCGGTCGTCAGGTTAAGTGGAATGGATTCCAAGATGATGAAGGCTGGTTGAAGCGGGCGTCCATCGATAGCCTCCAGGCCAATGGGTGATCTTTTCTTGACCAAAGGAATTCGGTTCTTGCAGGCGAAGGTATGATCAAGAAAGTTACCACCAGACCCAGAGTCGATGAAGGCTTTCACTTCTATTTGAAGATCAGGACCCGCCAGCGTGACAGGGAGCATAAGTTTCTTAGGTAATTCCTTAAGGGGAGAGGGGCAAGGACATATAGTACCCAGTAGAGGCCACTCTACCTTTACTGGGCGTTCCCATTTCCCGGCTTCAGGTGACAGTTATGGAGCCGATGCTCACGGGAACCGCAATAATAGCAGAGACCCTCCTCACGATGTCGTGCTTTCTCTGCAGCCGAAGTTGTTGGCTACCGATCTGCATCGGTTCAGGAGCATCCAACGCAGGTAAGGGCGAAGGAGAAGACCTGTGAGAAACAGACGGAGGGGGGAGAGAACGTGAACAGTGACGCTCATGTCGACGTTCTTGGGTACGTTGATCCATGCGGATGCTGAGTGCGATGAGTCCCTTAAGGGAAGAAGGCCGAGCGTGAGCTGCGAGGTCATCCTTTAGAGCAAGCATGTCAAACTCGCGGCCCGTGGGCCGCATGCGGCCCACAACGAACATTTTTGCGGCCCAGCTCGCCAATATTTAACTCGCGCTGCACGCGCTTTCTCCAAAGAAAAAAAAAAAAAACCTCCCTCCTCTCCCGATTGGCTGGCGTGTGTTGGCCCGCCTCTTCCTGCTGCCTGCTGCCCGCCTCTTCCTGCTGCCCACCTCTTCCTGCTGCATGGAGCAAGTCAGGTGACTACTGCTCCATGCCTGCCTTGCTTCCCCCTTGCCCTCCTGCTCCGATTTCCTCCCCAATTCCGATTTCCTGTGTCTGTGTCTGTCTGTGTGTGTGTATCTGTGTGAGTATGTATCTGAGTGTGTGTGTGTGTGTGTGTGTGTGTGTCTGAGTGTGTGTGTGTCTGAGTGTGTGTGTGTGTGTGTGTGTGTGTGTGTGTGTGTGTGTGTGTGTGTGTGTGTGTGTGTGTGTGTGTGTGTGTGTGTGTGTGTGTGTGTGTGTGTGTGTGTGTGTGTGTGTGTGTGTGTGTGAGTGTGTGTGTGTGTGTGTGTGTGTGTGTGTGTGTGTGTGTGTGTGTGTGTGTGTGTGTGTGTGTGCTGTGTGTGTGTGTTCTGTGTGTGTGTTGTGTGTGTTGTGTGTGTGTGTGTGTGATGTTGTGTGTGTGTGTGTGTGTGTGTGTGTGTCTGAGTGTGTCTGAGTGTGTGTAGTGTGTGTGTGTGTGTGTGTGTGTGTGTGTGTGTGTGTGTGTGTGTGTGTGTGTGTGTGTGTGTGTGTGTGTGTGTGTGTGTGTGTTGTGTGTGTGTGTCTAGTGTGTTGTGTGTGTGTCTGAGTGTGTGTGTCTGAGTGTGTGTGTCTGAGTGTGTGTGTCTGAGTGTGTGTGTGTGTCTGATGTGTGTGTCTGTGTTCTGAGTGTGTGTGTGTGTGTGTGTGTGTGTGTGTGTGTTGTGTGTGTGTGTGTGTGTGTGTGTGTGTGTGTGTGTGTGTGTGTGTGTGTGTTGTGTGTGTGTCTGAGAGAGAGTGTGAGAGAGAGTGTATGAGAGAGAGTGAGAGAGTGTCTGAGATAGAGAGAGAGAGTCTGAGAGAGAGATAGAGTGTCTGAGAGAGAGAGAGAGAGGAGTGTCTGAGAGAGAGTGTGTGTGTCTGAGAGAGAGAGTGTGTCAGAGAGAGAGAGTGTGTTCTGAGAGAGAGAGTGTGTCTGAGAGAGACAGAGAGAGAGAGAGAGAGTGTGTGTGTGTCTGAGAGAGAGAGTGTGTCTGAGAGAGAGTGTGTGTCTGAGAGAGAGTGTGTCTGAGAGAGTGTGCGTGAGAGAGAGAGAGTGTGTCTGAGAGAGAGAGCGTGTGTCTGAGAGAGAGAGAGTGTCTGAGAGAGAGAGAGTGTCTGTGACAGGGTGAAGTCAACCCCTATCAGTTATGCCTGGGAGACATATGTCTGAGTGCTTCATCCAGCACTCATAAGGGTTAGCTCAGGTGGAAGCTAGGTAATCAGAATGTAAACTGACACCTGATAAGCAGCAAGGTATAAGATGATGTTGTTACTGGCAGTAGCGGCCTGCCTTAGACCAGAGCACACGGCTATATCTGCTACTAGCCAGACGGATACATCAAGCTAACTACTGCAACCTACATCAAGCTAACTACTGCAACCAAAGTAAGACTTGTTCATTTGTTTTTCCTGACTGCTTAAAAGACACTTACGGTTTGGTTATGGTTTAGCCAGTCAGCCTGCTAGATAGGCCTGGTGTGTTAGTCAGTCCTCCCAATGTGGAGCAGGATTTGTTTTGTTTAAAGGGACAGTGTACCCACATGTTATGTATGCTGTGGAGAAATAAAGCCACTGAACGTTTTCATTATCCTGAAACTATACATGTGGACTGTTCCCTGACCTCGGCTACAGGCCGTCCTGCACAGGTGGTGTCAGAAGTGGGATGTCGGACGGGCCCTGTATCTGAAGGGCCACACACATAAAAGAAAAAATAATGGAGACATTTTTTTCTCAGTTCCTTGAGCAACAGCTCCAGCTAGCAGAGAAACAAGCTCATCAACAGGCCCAGCAAATAGAATGGCAGGCCAAGCAAGCTGAGCGACAGGCCCAGCAAGATGAGCAACAGGTCCGGCGGGAGGAAAAGCTACTTCAACTGCTAGTCGAAGGCCCAGCCCCAGGCAGACCAGCGATTCCAAATAATCCACCGGTAATGCTGCCTAAAATGAAGCCAACCGAAGACCCAGAGGCATTTCTCCTCACTTTTGAAAGGGTAGCCACGGCCCACGGCTGGACAGTTGATCGCTGGGTAACGACTCTGGCTCCACTCCTCATAGGGGAAGCTCAGGCAGCCTACCAGGCTCTTCCAGCAGACGAGGCCATGGACTATCAGAAACTAAAGGCTGCTATTCTGGATCGCCTAGGCCTCACTGCAGAGACCTACTGAAAGGATATTGGCAGATACCTCTAGCGGAAGAATCCAAATGCAAAACTGCCTTCGCCACCCCTCTCGGTTTATACCAATTCGTCACTATGCCAGTTGGGATACATGGGGCTCCAGCCACGTTCCAAAGGTTAATGGACAAGGTACTACGACCCCATAGGGCATATGCCGCGGCCTACTTGGATGACATTGTCATCTATAGCAGACACTGGCAGTCTCATATAAAAAGGTTAAGGGCAGTCCTAACGTCCTTAAGAGAAGCAGGGCTCACTGCAAATCCAAAAAAATGTGCCCTGGGTAAATCCACTACAAAATACTTAGGCTATGCCATTGGGGGAGGGATAGAAAGGCCACTAGCTAGCAAGGTGGCCGCCATAAAGGAAGTCCCCACCCCACAGACAATGACACAGGTCCGCTCCCTTTTGGGGAGCATCCAATGCAGGTAAGGGCGAAGGAGAAGACCTGTGAGAAACAGACGGAGGGGGGAGAGAACGTGAACAGTGACGCTCGTGTCGACGTTTCTGGGTACGTTGATCCATGCGGATGCTGAGTGCGATGAGTCCCTTAAGGGAAGAAGGCCGACCGTGAGCTGCGAGGTCATCCTTTAGAGCAAGTATGTCAAACTCGCGGCCCGTGGGCCGCATGCAGCCCACAATGAACATATTTGCGGCCCAGTTCGCCAATATTTAACTCGCGCTGCACGCGCTTTCTCCAAAGGAAAAAAAAAAAATGTCCCCCCTCTCCCGATTGGCTGGTGTGTGTTGGCCCGCCTCTTCCTGCTGCCTGCTACCCGCCTCTTCCTGCTGCCCGCCTCTTCCTGCTGCATGGAGCAAGTCAGGTGACTACTGCTCCATGCCTGCCTTGCTTCCCCCTTGCCCTCCTGCTCCGATTTCCTCCCCAATTCCGATTTCCCGTGTGTGTGTCTGTCTGTGTGTATCTGTGTGAGTGTGTATCTGAGTGTGTGTGTGTGTGTGTCTGAGTGTGTCTGAGTGTGTCTGAGTGTGTGTGTGTGTGTGTGTGTGTGTGTGTGTGTGTGTGTGTGTGTGTGTGTGTGTCTGAGTGTGTGTGTGAGTGTGTGTGTGTGTGTGTGTGTGTGTGTGTGTGTGTGTGTGTGTGTGTGTGTGTGTGTGTGTGTGTGTGTGTGTGTGTGTGTGTGTGTGTGTGTGTTTGTCTGAGTGTGTGTGTGTGTGTGTGTGTGTGTGTGTGTGTGTGTGTGTCTGTCTGTGTGTGTGTGTGTGTGTGTGTGTGTGTGTTTGTCTGAGTGTGTGTGTGTGTGTGTCTGTGTGTGTGTGTGTGTGTGTGTGTGTGTGTGTGTGTGTGTGTGTGTGTGTGTGTGTGTGTGTGTGTGTGTGTGTGTGTCTGTGTGAGAGTGTGAGACAGAGTGTATGAGAGAGAGAGAGAGAGTGTATGAGAGAGAGAGAGTGTGTCTGAGAGAGAGAGAGTGTGTCTGAGAGAGAGTGTGTCTGAGAGAGAGAGTGTGTCTGAGAGAGAGAGAGTGTGTCTGAGAGAGAGAGAGAGAGAGAGAGAGTGTGTCTGAGAGAGAGAGAGTGTGTCTGAGAGAGAGTGTGTGTCTGAGAGAGAGTGTGTGTCTGAGAGAGAGAGAGTGTGTCTGAGAGAGAGAGTGTGTCTGAGAGAGAGAGAGTGTCTGAGAGAGAGTGTGTGTCTGAGAGAGAGTGTGTGTCTGAGAGAGTGTGTATGTCTGAGTGAGAGAGAGAGTGTCTGAGTGAGAGAGTATCTGAGAGAGAGAGTGTGTCTGAGAGAGTGTGTCTGAGTGAGAGAGAGAGTGTCTGAGAGAGTGTGTCTGAGTGAGAGAGAGTGTATCTGAGTGAGAGAGAGTGTGTCTGAGAGAGAGAGTGTCTGAGAGAGAGAGAGTGTGTCTGAGAGAGAGAGTGTGTCTGAGTGAGAGAGAGAGTGTCTGAGAGAGTGTGTCTGAGAGAGAGAGAGAGAGTGTCTGAAAGAGAGAGTGTGTCTGAGAGAGAGAGTGTCTGAGAGAGAGAGTTTCTGAGAGAGAGAGAGAGAGAGAGAGAGAGAGAGAGAGGGAGAGAGAGAGTGTCTGAGAGAGAGAGTGTCTGAGAGAGAGAGAGTGTCTGAGAGAGAGAGAGTGTCTGAGAGAGAGAGTGTCTGAGAGAGAGAGAAATAGAGTGTCTGAGACAGAGAGTGTCTGAGACAGAGAGTGTCTGAGAGAGAGAGTGTCTGAGAGAGAGAGTGTCTGAGAGACAGAGAGTGTGTCTGAGAGAGAGAGTGTGCCAGAGAGAGAGTGTATCTGAGAGAGTGTGTGTATCTGAGAGAGAGTGTGTCTCTCTGTGACTGAGAGAGAGAGTGTCTGAGAGAGAGAGAGAGAGAGAGAGAGAGAGAGTGTCAGAGAGAGAGAGTGTGCGTCTGAGGGAGAGAGAGTGTGTCTGAGAGAAAGTGTGTCTGAGAGAGTGTGTGTCTGAGAGAGAGTGTGTCTGAGAGAGTGTGTGTGTGAGAGAGAGAGTGTGTCTGAGAGAGAGAGTGTGTCTGAGAGAGAGAGTGTCTGAGAGAGAGAGAGAGTGTCTGTGACAGGGTGAAGTCAACCCCTATCAGTTATGCCTGGGAGACATATGTCTGAGTGCTTCATCCAGCACTCATAAGGGTTAGCTCAGGTGGAAGCTAGGTAATCAGGATGTAAGCTGACACCTGATAAGCAGCAAGGTATAAGATGATGTTGTTACTGGCAGTAGCGGCCTGCCTTAGACTAGAGCACACGGCTATATGTGCTGCTAGCCAGACGGATACATCAAGCTAACTACTGCAACCTACATCAAGCTAACTACTGCAACCAAAGTAAGACTTGTTCATTTGTTTTTCCTGACAGCTTAAAGGACGCTTACAGTTTGGTTATGGTTTAGCCAGCCAGCATGCTAGATAGGCCTGGTGTGTTAGTCAGTCCTCCCAATGTGGAGCAGGATTTGTTTTGTTTAAAGGGACAGTGTACCCGCATGTTATGATGCTGTGGAGAAATAAAGCCACTGACGTTTTCATTATCCTGAAACTATACGTGTGGACTGTTCCCTGACCTCGGCTACAGGCCGTCCTGCCACTGTGTCTGAGAGAGAGATGGAGAGTTTCTGAGAAAGAGAGAGTTTCTGAGAGAGAGTGTCTGAGAGAGAGAAAGCGAGTGTCTGAGAGAGAGAGTGTCTGAGAGAGAGAGTGTCTGAGAGAGTGTCTGAGAGAGAGAGTGTCTGAGAGAGAGTGTCTGAGAGAGAGTGTCTGAGAGAGAGAGTGTCTGAGAGAGAGTGTGTGAGAGAGAGAGTGTCTGAGAGAGAGACAGAGAGTGTCTGAAAGAGAGAGAGAGAGAGAGTGTGTCTGAGAGAGAGAGAGTGTCTGAGAGAGAGAGAGTGTCTGAGAGAGAGAGTGTCTGAGAGAGAGAGTGTCTGAGAGAGAGACAGAGAGTGTCTGAGAGAGAGTGTCTGAGAGAGAGTGTCTGAGAGAGAGAGAGAGAGAGAGTGTCTGAGAGAGAGTGTCTGAAAGAGAGAGAGAGTGTCTGAGAGAGAGAGAGAGAGTGTCTGAGAGAGAGTGTCTGAGAGAGTGTCTGAGAGAGTGTCTGAGAGAGTGTCTGAGAGAGTGTCTGAGAGAGAGAGTGTCTGAGAGAGAGTGTGTCTGAGAGAGAGACAGAGAGTGTCTGAGAGAGAGTGTCTGAGAGAGAGAGAGTGTCTGAGAGAGAGAGTGTCTGAGAGAGAGAATGTCTGAGAGAGAGAGTGTCTGAGATAGAGAGTGTCTGAGAGAGAGAGTGTCTGAGAGAGAGATAGAGAGTGTCTGAGAGAGAGTGTCTGAGAGAGAGAGAGTGTCTGAGAGAGAGAGTGTCTGAGAGAGAGAGAGTGTCTGAGAGAGTGTCTGAGAGAGAGAGTGTCTGAGAGAGAGAGTGTCTGAGAGAGAGTGTGTCTGAGAGAGAGACAGAAAGTGTCTGAGAGAGAGTGTCTGAGAGAGAGAGAGAGTGTCAGAGAGAGAGAGAGAGAGTGTGTCAGAGAGAGAGAGTGTCTGAGAGAGAGAGAGTCTGAGAGAGAGAGTGTCTGAGAGAGAGAGCGTGTCTGAGAGAGAGAGAGTGTCTGAGAGAGAGAGTGTCTGAGAGAGAGTGTCAGAGAGAGAGAGTGTGTCTGAGCGAGAGTGTCTGAGAGAGAGAGAGTGTGTCTGAGAGAGAGTGTTTGTCAGAGAGAGAGAGTGTGTTAGAGAGAGAGAGAGTGTGTCTGAGAGAGAGTGTGAGAGAGAGAGTGTGAGAGAGAGAGTGTGAGAGAGAGTGTGAGAGAGAGAAAGTGAGAGAGTGTGAGAGAGAGTGTGTATGAGAGTGTGTGTCTGAGAGTGTGTGTCTTGGAGAGTGTGTGTGTGTGTGTGTGTGTGTGTGTGTGTGTGTGTGTGTGTGTGTGTGTGTGTGTGTGTGTGTGTGTGTGTGTGTGTGTGTGTGTGTGTGTGTGTGTGTGTGTGTGTGTGTGTGTTTGTGTGTGTGTGTCTGAGAGAGAGTGTGTGTGTGTGTGTGTGTCTTAGAGAGTGTGTGTGCGTGTGGAGAGGGGGACAGAGAAGGAGAGGGAGAGAGAGTCAGGGAGTGGGAGAGAGAGTCAGGGAGAGTGAGAGTCAGGGAGAGTGAGAGAGAGTGAGAGTCAGAGAGAGTGAGAGTCAGAGAGAGTGAGAGTCAGAGAGAGTGAGAGTCAGAGAGAGTGAGAGTCAGAGAGAGTGAGAGTCAGAGAGAGAGAGAGAGAGAGAGTCAGAGATGCCAAGTGTCAGGAAGAAAACATTAATTTTATGGCTCTTTTTTTTATACTGTACTTTTCAAAATAAACCTACGTTTCTATGAAAATTGAAGTTTTTTTTTTTTTTTTGCGGCCAACCTAAACTTAAACCTTGTTTATTTGGCCCGTGTTAGCCTTTGAGTTTGACGTGCTTGCTTTAGAGTGTTGGACAAACCATGCCAGTATGCCGTGGCAAGAGCCTCGTCATTCCATTGGGTCTTTGCGGCGATGGTGCGGAACTCCACCGCATATCTTGCAGCTGACCTCCGAGCCTGCGTGATATGGAACAAAGAAAAAGCAGCAGTTTCCATACGTTCTGGTGTGTCAAACACCTGTTAAAACTCATGCCTTAATTTGGGATAGTTTTGGGTTAACTCAGGTTGGTGTTCCCAGTGGGGTGAGGCCCAAGCGAGAGCGTCACCAGTGAGTAAGGCATAAATGTAGGCCACCTTGGTACGGCCAGTAAGGAAGAGGGAGGGGGACATTTCAAATTGAACCTCGCATTGGTTCAAGAATCCTCGGCAAGCGAGAGGGTCCCCATCGTACCGGTTGGGAGGTGGTATACGTGGTCCTGGATTGCTTGTAGCCACTGGAACAGAGGGTGATGGGGCAACTGGGATTTCCCGGAGAGACAAGTTGGCAAGTTGTTGTGACACAGAGGTCAGTTGATTACTGACAAATTGCAACTGTTCCACGGAAACACCTTGGCCCACCTCAGGGGGGTCTGAGTTTGTTGGGCTCTGCATAATGTAACTGTATGCCCGCAAACCTGGCCAGTCCCCAGTACTGAGGTGGGTAAGGGTATAACACGCACCCACAGCAGTGAGGGCGTGCCCGGAGTGTGGTAATGCGTTGCCGGGCCTGGTAAGAAAAGGGTTAACGTATACTTGCAAAGTCTGGGGTGCCAGAGATCAGATAGTAATGTCCGTGTGCCAAAGTTAAAGGACTGGAGAGAGCAGCGTAGTGGTGTCCGTAAGCCAAAGTTCAGAGGTTGGAGAAAGCAGCGTAGTGAAGTCCGTAAGCCAAGGTTCATGGGTAGGAGAAAGCAGAGTAGTCAATCCAAAGCAGAGAGTTCAAGCCAGGGGAATCCAAACAGAAGCAGGGACAGGAACCAGCGCTGAAACAAACAAGGGAGCTACACTGCCGACACAGTTTATCCGAGTGCGGCTCATTCCGCAAGCCGGGAAATGTCCCGGCTTGCGAGCCGCACTCCCTCAGCGTGCCGCGCATCACCGATGCGCGGTCACGCATCATCGGGTGCCAGCGCCCCCTGCACGCGCGTCCAGGGCTCCCCGAGGGAGCCCTGGTGTCCCGCGATCGCGGGACGGTGGCAGGGGGTTCCGGGGGACCCGGCGGACCCGGCAGCGGTAGGGAGAGTGCCCCGATCGGAGGGCGCTCTTCCGCTGCTTCGGCGCGCCCGTCACCCTGCGGCGCGCGCCAGGATACTGCTGCGGCCAAGAATGGGCAAATGCTCGAATAAACTTGGCCGCAGCAGTAGGCATAGACACTGCACACACAGGAGTCACAGGAAAGCTATGCAGAGCAATGAGTAAGTGGACAGAGTGGGGTTATAAAGGAAGGAGAACCAATAGGAGAGTGAGGAGGAGCAGAGGGTTGAGTGAGAGTTTGCAGGGATAGGTCTGAGAGAGCAGGGGAGGAGACAGGGGAATATTTAAGGGAAATGGCTTGTAAGCCACGGGGGGCAGAGCTAGATGGCAGATAACTGGAGCGTGTGCACGCACCCTCTGTAAGGGTATTATGCGCGTGCACCGCGCGTGTCACGGAACGGGATGGAGGAAGCACCGTGGGGGCGCTCGGCAACGGGGTGAGAGAGACGGGGAGGCAGAGGAACAAGATAATGTGGAGGCTGGGGGAATAGAGGCACACCGGGGGCCGCAGGTGCCGCGGAGGGGTACTAGCGATCGGAAACGCGCGCGCACATTGCGGAGAACGCGCAGGTGACAGGAACGCACGCCAGGGCATGCCAACCGCGCCGCAGAGGAATGGCTGCGAGGGAGAGAGTGAGGACGCAGGGAAGAGGGAGGGCTAGAGGCAGTGGAAACAGAGGTGACGGGGACACGCTGGGAAGCGCATGTCCCCCGATCCATCACAGTGTACAGGCTTGTCTTTTCCTTCGTTATGGTTGCATTTGATTCTGTATTGCTGTACTGTACAGTACAGTACTGAAAATTAAAACCAAAAATAATTGATTAAACAAAAAAATAATATTTTTTTGGGGGGGTGGGGGGGTCTGATGATTTTAACCTCCCCACACACACGTTCAGTGTGCGATATTCATGTCTGCAATACTGTAGTATAATCAAATAAGCAATAATAGACTTTATTAAAGAAAAAAACATGTGCTGTATTACAGTAACATGTTCGCAAATCCGCAAAAACAATTTTTTGGTTCTCGCCATGGCTTGATTATTAATGCGCATGGGTGTATAACTTCCCATTCATTTGGAAGTTAGTTCAAGTTTTAAAAATATATAATGTACTTTATAACGTGTTTTTTTTTGTTTATTTATCGCCATGGCTTGCATAGCAAGTATGGATATTATGAGATTCAAGTTTTACAAATGCAGTACAGTATACTGTATATTTTTTGGGGTTATCACCATGGGCTTGCTTACTGTAGCAATTATGGATATTATGAGAATCAAACAGTACTGTTGCTTTTTAATTCCACACTAGTCATGTACGTTATTTCTGAGGTGGGTGGCATACTGTAGTACTGTGATTTTTATTTGGGGGTGTGGGGATCAAAACACGGACCTGTTGAGAAATATGTCTTTGAACTACAGCTTGGAACATCATACAGCTAGCACAACTCGCACCCCCTCCCCTCTCCCCCCCCCCCCCCGCACACACACACGGCTCAAGGATTTCAACCTCTTATCAACACCTCTGACAAACCATGCCACGCATGCGAAAGTGCGATAAGCTAAGCCCTTCTAACTTTGCCTTTTCTTCAACACAACCCCCCCCCCCCCCCCCACTAGTAATAAGATTAACATGTTGTGGGAGATACAGGCCTAGCTAAGAAAGCCCTTCTAAAACTGCTGTTGTACTATAACAAAACAAGTCGACTTGAAGTTCAAAGCTTATCAACAACACAACAACAGAGCCCTCCAACAGAGCCATTCACGTAAATGTACTGTTACGTGATTATCATGAGCTGGGCAGAAGACATATTGGTTAATCCTTAATGCAGGAAAATAGTCTTTTTCTACAGCATTTTATTGCATTATTAACAGAAATGATTGATTAAACAATAAAAATATAATAATTTTTAAAAAGCATTTTTTGTTTTTATATATATTTTTTCCCAAACTAATGTGAAGTGCAATGCTTTGTTTGTTGAACTATTCATAAGAATTTCAGGTCTGCAGAGGGGTTTAAAAAAAAGATTTTATTTTTTAATGCATAATACAGTACAAAAATACAATACAGTAGCTCTTGTCTTTCTCTTCATTAGGCATTGTGAGATGGGAGAGAGGTGGCTGCAGCTCTGAAAATACTGTATTTCAAAAGATTTTTTTTTAAAACATATTTTTTTTTGGCAAACACGAATTTCTATACAGTAACTATTATCTTACACATTCCCCCCCATCCTTGCTTGCGGCAGTTCTGAAAATGAAAAGAAACAATAAATGCAGACATGGTTATTTTGGCAAATACGAATTTATATACAGTAACTACTGAGAGAGGTGGGAGAGGGGGGGTTTGTGTAAGATACAGGCTGGTTTATACATGAACACCGTACTATTATCTTACACATCCCCCCCCTTCCTTGCTTGCGGCAGTTCTGAAAATGAAAAGAAACAATAAATGCAGACGCGGTTATTTTTAGGGGCATACTTACCTTTATCATACTTACCTGTGCCTTATTACTTTCCCGAGGCCTGGCCATTACGTTGTATAACAATAGGCAACACAGTCGCAATATGATCAATATATTTATTACATCTGGCTACGTTGAGTATATTGTTCCAGAAATTCAGTAACCCCTTTTCCAATTCTTCATTTTTTGACGGTTTCCACACTTTTCTGATATAATCCTTCAACTCATGCCATACCATTTCGATGGGATTAAAATCTGGTGATCTGTAATACAGTAGGAGGGGAGAAAAAAGGTGAATTACGTAAGGTGATATACAGTAAACCATGTAAAACAATGCGAAAAGGTTACCCAACTTACTCCGCTGGCGTCTTAACCCAGTTGATACCGCTGGCAAGAATGTGAGCCGTCGACGCTCTGTGTTTCAGATCATTGTCCTGGAAGAGCCGGTGACCAGATGGGAAATCATTCTTTATGTATTCAACAACATATGTAATTATGTGATCTTGGAAGAACGCTTTATTCAAGATTCCTGGAAACAAGAAAAAAAATGTAAAGTAACATTAGGGTACAAAATACTGAATACAATACAGCTATCCAGTGCGTAAGGCCACAGCATGTGTATTTGTGCATTATTTTACCCTCAAAGATAATGATGCATCCTGGTCCTTGTCTAGAGATGGCACCCCACACAAGTATCTTCACTGCGTGCTTGGGACGGCTTCAGAGATAGGCGTCCTTTTTTGTAGAATCCAAAACGGTCAAACCTCTCAAGCGCTACAGTTGTCTCGTCTGTAACGATGACATCATTGAAAGTTTCGCCACTTTCAATCCATGCCCGTGCCTGGTCCACTCTTTTTATTTTGTTGGCTTCTCTTATCATAGGATACACTCTGTAATGACAAGGAAAAATGTTAGAGCCACAAAATGCTGGACATACAGTACAGTATGATACTGTATTAGGAGGGAGCCTAACATAAAAAAAGAGGGCATGGATGACGTACTGTATACTGTACTTACTTAACAAAGCCCATATTTCCATCCCAATTTCCGTCTCATCAACCCGATACTGGTCTCTGATGCTTTTATTTTGTGAGTAGCCTCTAGTGTATTCTTTACCCGTTTGGCACACGTCTCATCATTCGCGTCATTTATTTGGTCCACTCCCTCCCGCAAGCGGAAGCAGGATCGGGTGACTAAACAGGAGCTCCAGAGGGAGGTGGTGCAGTGAGAGATGGTGTGGGCTTTCGCCCAGGCTACATCATCTAGCTTTTAAGCTCCAATGCTGTTTTAATTTTATACACTGTAAGTGTGCATTTTATAAGGTTTATCGATAAATGAAGTTTTTTTCTGCCAGATCTGTGCTATGTGCGTTTTTCTCCCTCTTCCGCTGAGGTACATCCCCTGAATGACGGAGGCCATTGGTACTTCTCCATCTATTATTGATCTCCATTGCCTGAAAAACTATTACCTCTTGGGAGTAGGATCAACATAAGAGCCAAGATTGATAAGATTATTCCCAGCACTGTATTCTACATCTGCACTTAGAGCGTTCTTTTTATGTTTTTTCCCCTATGCTCCCCCTGGATCGTGTGATACAAGGTCTACTGTTTGGGGAAGAGTGAAGACAACCCCACCAGAGGGTTGAAGCTGGGGGTCTTTACAATATATTATATATTTTATATTTTCACTTGTGAGTTATTGTAAAAGCACTGAATACTACACTAAGTCACTTGGTATACACAGGGCACTTAGCGCCTTTATTGCACCTTCCTCAACGTCACTCGACAGGATTAGTACAGTCCACCCACTTTTAACACCTACACCTCGTGTCCATGCCCGCGAAAATTTTTAAATAAAAGGTGAGACAAATTGCATAGACTCTCACACACTGATCTCTATCTGAACTTGCTCTTGTCCAGATACTGCATTGTGCATTCGTCCATTTGTTTCCATGGATCGCCACCCGATTCTACGGAAGCAGGAACCAGCTTTCTTCTGCCATGCCGGCCAAGCGAAAGGCGGAAGCTGTTTCCCAGCCAAAACCTAAGCGAAAACCAAAGTAGAATAAAGAAAATGTTCCGAAGGCTCCAAAGGTTAAGACCCCTGGGCCTTATTTTGTAAGGAAGAAGATCGGCGCACTTAGCACTGTGCAAGTCAAGTGGAATCCCGATTCTCTCCTTGCACCCCCCACCCCGCTCATCTGCTCCACAACCCATCCTCGACGCTGCTGTGTAAGGATCCGCGCTGCGGGTACACCCGCTTCCAGCGCCTCCTTACCTTTGATCCCAGGCTCCCCGGCGACATGCCTCACTCCGTGCGGCCCCCTCCACAGCTGCTCCTACACTTCCGGGTTGCGCACGTCACCCCTACGGGCGCGCGTGGACCCAGGCTTCAATTTGCTGGCGCCGGGCACCTGACTCCGCCTCCTCTGACGTGGCGCACGCATCACGCGCTTTCCTGCCCCTGCTCCATCAGGTCCACCTCCCAGACCCTTCTCTCCTATCAGGCCCTTCCCGGGCCATTTCTCCGTCCATCCCCTTGCTCCGATTGGCCACAGCCTCCCAGACACTTCTCCCCTATCAGGTTCTCCCTCCGGCCACTCCTCCGTTCCTCCCCTTCCTCTCATAGGTCCCAGCCCCCTATTTAGTCTCCCCTCACCATTTCCTCTTTGCTCTGCATAGCTTCTGTACCTTGGGCTGTCTGCTGTTGCCTGGCCCCTTCTGTCTTTCAGTTCCTGTTCCTGTCCCTGGATATTCTGCTGACCTCCCTGGATTTTGACCTTTGGCTTTGGACTTCATTTACGCTGCTCTCTGGAACCCCTTGGAATTGGCGTTGGACTTTCTACCTTGCAGACTTCTATATCCCCTGGACACGGTTTAAGGACAATCTACTACGCAGCTCTCTCCACTCCACGACCCAGGCTTACGGACACTCTACTACGCTGCTCTCTCCATTCCACGACCATTGGCTTACGGACTTTACCTTCCACCGCTGGAGTTGGCAAGTATGGTACCCTTTCTATTTTTGTTACCCGGACCATCTACGCTACTTCCACACTCCGGCCATGCCCCCGTTTACTGTTAGGTGTGTGGTATTACTCCTTTCCACCTCAGTCCTGGGGTCTCGTCTGGCTTGTGGGCAGGCCGAGCGTTACATTATGCAGAGCCGATCAGACCCAGAACCCCCTGAGGTGGAAGATACCCTAACCACTATCTCCAAACACTTTACCTTTTTGGACAACCAGGTTACCGCTCTTAACCAACAGATTGCTACCTTAACCTCTCAGATTCCCCAGCTTAATGTCTCCATTATCCCTCCCATTGTCTCCCGTGAAGGAACAGGTTCTTCAGACTTACGTATCCCTAAGCCCAGTAAATACGCGGGGGACCCGCTTGGATTCCGTGGGTTTTAAAATCAGTGCAAGATACAATTCGAACTGTCATCCTCTCGCTTTCCCAAGGTAGCTTATGTTTTTTCCCTTCTCACCGGGGACGACCTGGCCTGGGCTTCACCAATCTGGGAGCTGAAACCTGAACTCACTTACAACTTCCCTAACTTTAAAAGAGAATTTCGTTTAGTCTTTGACACCCCTGGACGTAGTGATATGGCTGCTTCCTCCTTGTTCCACATTTCGCAGGGTCGGAGATCAGTGGCACGTTACGCTCTGGAGTTCCGGACTATCGCGGCTGAAACTGATTGGAATGATGGGGCACTTTCCGCAGCTTTCTGGCAGGGACTTTCAGAATCCTTAAAGGACGAGCTGGCGGCTCGTGAAAGGCCATCCTCACTGGAGACCCTAATCGCTTTGTGCATCAGAGTGGATCAAAGACTTCTGGAGAGGCGGGCTGAACGTCAACGTCCTCGAACTTCTGTTTCCATGTCTTCTAATTCCAGGTCTCCTGCTCTTGTTCTTCCAGCATTGGATGCTCCGGAACCCATGCAACTGGGCAGTCATCAACTTCCTTCTATGGAGCGACTACGTCGGAGAAACGAGGGCCTGTGCTTCTATTGTGGATCTCCTGGACACATCCTGCTACGCTGAGGCCGGGAAACGCCAGCGCCCAGTGAGGTATGAGGGAATCTCACTGGGTACATCTCTTCTTTTCCCTCTCCCGCACAGGGTCTTCCAAATTGCATCTTACTGCCTGTCCTCTTTAAGTATGCCAGCATCCAAACTCCCGCTTTGGCCTTCCTCGATTCTGGGTCCGGAGGGAATTTCATAAATCAGGCTTTTGCTATCCAGCACAACATTCCACTCCGGGAGAAGGCCTTTCCGTTCGGATTGGAGGCTATCGATGGTCGACCCCTGCAGCCAGCTTTTATTTCCTTGGAGACACTTCCTATTGAACTTTCTATGAATGATGGACGTTTAGAACTCATTTCTTTTGATGTCATCCATTCCCCTTCGGTTCAAATCATCCTGGGCCTACCATGGCTGTAACTACACAATCCCATCATTGATTGTGACAAAAAAGGGGGGGGGGAGTGGGTGGACTGGGCGCTTCCCAAGTGATAATAGATTAGTGTAATAAGTGAAACACAGATAATTCACAAATACACCTTACACCAAAAAAGTGAATTACAAATATAATGTGTAAGATAGCAGCTCAACTTCCTCTGATGGGACAGTTCCAAGTCCCAGGATATGGAATTTTCTTTGCTTGGAGTTGAGGAGGAGCGCAGGGAAAAACGTGGTATATAAAAAAGAAGAAAATATATATATAGTGCAGATGGCAAGTCACTGCTAATGTTATGTATACAACAATAGGAATCGAACTCACAAAAATCGCTGTTAATTACTGCATGTCAGAGATCCTTCTCTCTCTGACTGGAGTCCTTTAGAACTCAGAAATCAGGATATTCCTCAGTGGATGGATAAGGTACACTGGCGACACACTTTATTCGAGCTTGGCTAGTCCCACGAATTCGGGTATACCCGGGTGTATTGAGGTTTGTGACTGTTTTCTGCCCGAGTGCATTGAGGTATTTTCCAAGCAGGGATTGAAGCATTTTATTCCCGCTGGCTGCAATACTGCACAGTATATATATATATATACTGCATTACAATTCATGAATTTATGCCATCTGGTAGACACGCGAAGCATTGCAGCCTATTAAATCCTAATCATTATCATTTAACAGATCAGCCGCCCGTCAGCCAGGCATGAACCCAGGCTGGGAAGGCAAATGCAACGGGGCTTGTCAGAGGTGAGGAGCGGCGCATTCCAGGTATCTGCCAGGTACATACCGGGTATTTGCTCGAATAAAGTGTGTCGGTGCAGTATGTAAATAAAAGAAAACCACAATAGTGCATACTGTTTGAACTATAGATAGTATATTCATCACAAATGTTTAAGGAAACTCACATTTTCCATATATTAAACGGATGGTGGAGAGAACCGCCGATAGAAGGATGGTATAGTGTGGAGCTGCTTCCCAGTGCTTGACTTGCACCTCGCCGTGTGCTTCCGCATCAGTCACTGCCGTCGCGTCACTTCCGCTTTCGCGTCACAGGTGAGGGTGGGAAGCCAAAATGGGTCTGATGTCAGCAATGGATTTGCCAGTCCTTCAGTGTGCAGGTTCCCTCAGTAAACTCTACGCGTTTCGCACACTGCTTCGTCAGGAGTATGATCAAACTCCAAGCAAAGAAAATTCCATCATTGATTGGACTGCCGAGTTCCCCGTTCAATGAAGATCCTCCCAGGTTTAATCGTCTTCTCCCTCTGCTGCGGTATTGGCCGTCTTGGAAACCTGTCCCCCGCAAGACGCCACTCTACCGGAAGTCTATTCGGAGTTCCTGGTTATCTTCAGTAAGGCCAAATCCGAAGAGCTTCCCCCTCATCGCCCTTTCGACTGCCCGATTGACTTAATTCCGGGTGCTCCTTTTCCTAAAGCCAGGTCATATCCATTATCTCTGCCTGAGACGGAGGCCATGTCCGAGTATATCACCGAAAACCTTCAAAAAGGCTTCATCCGGAAATCCACTTCTCCCGCCGGAGCAGGATTCTTTTTTGTAAAAAAGAAAGATGGGACGCTTCGCCCGTGCATCGATTTCCGTGGCCTAAACAAGATTACCATCAAAAATCGCTACCCTCTTATCCCTGAGCTCTTCGATAGGCGTCAAGGCGCGATGATTTTCTCTAAACTTGATCTACGGGGGGCTTATAACCTGATTCGCATCCGCAGGGGAGACGAGTGGAAGACCGCGTTCAACACGTGCAGCGGGCACTATGAGTACCTGATGATGCCGTTTGGGTTGTGCAATGCCCCTGCAGTCTTCCAAGACTTTATGAATGAATTTTTTTGTGATCTATTGAATTCTTTTGTGATTATCTACTTGGATGATATCCTTAATTTTTCCAAAACCCTTGAGGAACACATTCTCCATACCAAGATGGTGCTCTCTCGTTTATGGGCCAACAAACTCTACGCCAAGATGGAGAAGTGTGTCTTTCACCAATCCTCAACTACCTTCCTGGGATACATTGTCTCGGAGGGTTCACCATGGATCTGGAGTAGCTCAATTCTCTACTCGAATGGCCACAACCTAACTCTTTAAAGGCGATTCAGTGTTTCCTCGGTTTCGCAAATTATTATAGGAAATTTATTGCTGGTTTTTCTACCTTGGTAGCACCCATTACAGCCCTTACCAAAAAAGGGGCCGATCCTTCCTCTTGGCCATTGGAGGCCAGCTGGGCCTTTGAGTCTCTTAAAAAAGCTTTTGTCTCGGCCCCCATTCTGCGACATCCCGTCCCCACCCTCCCCTTTACCTTGGAAGTTGACGACTCCGACGTGGGAGCCGGTGCGGTTCTCTCTCAAAGAATCACCCCGAAGATAAACTACACCCCTGTGGGTTTTTTTCTAAAAAAAATTCTTCAGCAGAAAGAAATTACGACATGGGGAATAGGGAGTTGTTGGCCATCAGATGGCATTACAAGAATGGAGACATCTTCTGGAAGGAAATAAGGAACCCATTCTGATCCTGACAGACCACAAAAATCTTTCTTACTGTACATTGAAGGTGCTCGTCGTCTTAGGCCCCGTCAAGCTCGTTGGGCGTTGTTCTTCTCAAGGTTTAACTTTATCATCTCTTATACTCCTGGGACAAAGAATATCAAAGCGGATGCGTTGTCACGTCAGTTTATCACTGAGGAGAAGTCACAGGAAGTCCCGGAGAGTATTCTGTCCCCTCAATTGTTTATCTCTGCCACCTCCTTTGACTTACTGGATAAGATTTTGGAGTCTCAAGCACAGGTCCCCGAAGGGCTAGTAGTACCTGATGGTTGTCTTTACGCAGCCCCAGGTTTTCATCTCAAAAATGGGGTCACTCCTCCAGATCTGCCGGCCATCCCGGGTTAAAGAAAACTACGGATCTGATTCAGCGAACCTTCTGGTGGCCCAATATGATTAAGGACATTAGAGCATTCACCTCCTCTTGCCCAGTCTGCGCACAAAATAAATCTGTTCATCAAAAGCCTTCTGGTCTTCTACAACCTTTCCCGGTCCCAGACCGTCCTTGGAGTCACATTGCCATGGACTTCATCGTGGATCTTCCCCCGTCTAATGGTATGACTACTATTCTTGTAATTGTTGACAGATTCTCCAAGCAAGCTCATTTTGTTCCCCTCAAGCGTCTACCTAATTCCAGTACTTTGGCGGATATCTTTGTAAAAGAACATTTCTGTATTCATGGCGTTCCGTGGTCCATTGTCTCGGATCGGGGTACTCAATTTGTTTCTAAATTGTGGCGTGCATTTTCCCAGAGGTTGGGCATTACCCTTCTTTTTTCCTTGGCTACCACCCCCAAAGGAATGGGCAGAATGAACGCATGAACCAGTCCCTTGAACAGTATTTGCGTTGTTTTTCTTCCGATT
>NW_027455920.1:0-28490 GCF_040206685.1 Ascaphus truei | reverse complement strand
CCTATTAGTTTAGCCTTAATTCAGGCCAAGGCTTTGAGTCTTTATGAGGACATTAAGCACCAGCATGGAGAAGGTACCACTGAGGAAACGTTCACTGCAAGTAAGGGCTGGTTTATGCGGTTTAAAGAGAGGGCAAACTTGCATAACATTAAAGTGACCGGTGAAGCTGCTAGTGCTGATGAGGAGGCAGCTAAAACCTTCCCAGTTACATTGGCCAAAATTATAGAGGACGGTGGCTATTGCGCACGTCCAGTGTTCAATGTTGATGAGACTGGGCTCTACTGGAAGAAAATGCCCAGTAGAAGCTACATTACAAAAGAGGAAAAATCTATGCCTGCTTTTAAAGTTGCAAAGGACAGACTGACTCTTCTACTTGGATCAAATGCTGTAGGTGATTTCAAGCTAAAACCTTTGCTTGTTTATCATGCAGAAAACCCTAGGGCATTCAAGGGTTATGCAAGGAGCACACTTCCAGTGATTTGGAAGTCCAACCGTAAGGCATGGGTAACAGGGAGCCTTTTTGAGGACTGGTTCCAGCATCAATTTATCCCAGCTGTGCAATTATATTGCATAAACCAGAACCTTGATTTTAAAGCATTGCTGCTCCTGGACAATGCTCCTGGCCATCCCGTGTACCTGGATGACCATCATCCAAACGTCATGGTGGTGTTCATGCCCCCCAACACCACCTCATTGATACAGCCGATGGACCAGGGGGTTATCGCTTCTTTCAAGGCCTACTACCTTAGGCGAACATTTGCCCAGGCCCTCAGAGCAACTAATGTGGATGGAGGTCCAACGTTGAAAGAATTTTGTAAGGGTTACAACATTCTCCATGCAGTAAGAAACATCGGAGAGGCATGGAATGAGGTCAAACAATCCAATTTAAATGGAGTTTGCGTAATTTGTGCCCTGATTTTGTGTCAGATGTCCAAGGCATTACAGAGACTGTTGCAGAGGTTACAGAAACTGTTGTGCAAATGGCCAGAGATTTCAACTTGGAGGTGGAAACCGAGGATATTGAGGAGTTGCTCGCCTCACATTCTAACGAGTTGAGCAATGTAGACTTGATGCAATTAGAAGAGCAAAAAATTGCTGAAGAGGAAGCACACCAATCTGCTGAAGTGGCACAGCCACGTAAATCTTTGTCAACCAAAATGTTGGCTGCGGCATTCAAGCACATTGATAGCGCTCTGGCCATATTTGAGGAAAATTACCCTAATATTGAACGGAGTGGAGTGTCCAGCCAAATCAGCTGCTATAGAGAGATCTACACGCAGAAAAGGAAAGGATCTGTCCAGACTTCATTGAAGAAATTCTTCAAGAGGCCCAAACCTTCAAGTCCATCTACATCACCTCCAAAAAGTCAGTTGTCTGTTGAAGATCCCCCCCCCCAATCATTTTCCTCCAATAATTGATGGGGTTTTTTTGCTCATGTACATTACTGTAAGAATACAGTATAGTTTTATTTTTATAGTTTTATTTTACAGTTCTGGAATCAATAAATATAATGTTGAAATCATAATCTATGTGTGTGCGGCATATCTTATTGCTTGAGTAAAATGTTCTGTGTATTTTAGCATTAAAAATGCCTACAGGACGGGGCGTGGCCAGGACACCGACGGAGATGGTCGTGTAGGAGAGGAGCTCCTCAGACCCTCGTATAAACCTACGAATATTGGTGCTTTTCCCCCCAAAATCCCTCCCTCAAAAAAGAACCCCCTGGAGCACATACCCTGCAGATATGGCCGGCAGACAAAAAGCCCAGGCAGCGCAGGCAGTAACCAAATACTTTGCCCCTTCCCCACGGAACTCAGAGGCGGCACCCAGAAACCAAGATGGCGCGGGACCATATAGCGCATGAGGCCCCAAGCACACTGCCTCAGATCGGGACCGATCGGCGGAGCCTGCACAAGCAGAGGAAACGCTTACCCGCGAATACATGAAGGAACTCATGGCCGGGATGCTTGACAACCTGCACACGTCACTGCAGGCAGATCTAAGAGCCGCAGTCACTGAATTGAAGCAGGAAATTACAGGCCTCACGGAACGTACATCGGCCCTAGAGAACAAAATGGCGGACACCGCGCAAGCCCAGGAATTGGCCGCAAACGAGATCTACCGACTCGGAGCAGAAGTACAAAACCTCCGCGAGTGCCTGGAAGATCAGGAGAACCGCGATCAGCGGCAAAATATTCGGATACGCGGTATCCCAGAATCGGTGCTCCCGGGACAATTAAAGGCCTACCTCCTGGACTTTTTCACATCACTAAGCGAGGACTTCGAACATAAAGACCTGGAAATGGATAGGGCGCACCGCTCACTGGGCTCGCGATCGGAGGAACCGAACCGGATGAGAGACGTGATTATCTGTCTCCATAGGTACTCAGTGAAGGAGAGGATAATGGAGATTTGCCACACCAAAGAACCTATCACGTTCAGAGAGGACCCACTACAAATTTACAATGACCTCTCCAAACTCACGGTCAACCGCCGTAAGGAGCTAAGACCACTAACTGTCTTATTGCGAGATAACGCGGTCAAATCCAAGTGGGGGTTCCCATTTAAACTGCTGGTTCAACGAAATGGAAAATTCCTCTTAATCAAGCACCCAGAGGACATGGAACAATTTGCGAAGGCACTAAACCTCATGCCCCCTCCTAGCTGGAGCGCTGAAAACACTGGTCCGGCGGAACCTCCGATCAGGGCCTCTGAAAGATTGGCGGGGCAGAGGGACCACAGAAATAAATAAAGAAACCTTGCCCCCGCCTGCGGCCCTTAATAAAACACTGAGCTGCAGAAAGGTCTAAAACTCCACCGAAGACAGCGCAGGATCAACCCACCACCACGCCTACGCCCACAGGAGGGAAGCAGCCAGCAAGGAACAACGCCGCACCCAAAATCAACCCCGACACCCCACACCCTGCCAGCAGCACTTACCTGACAA
This sequence comes from Ascaphus truei, assembly GCF_040206685.1. Classification (NCBI taxonomy): domain Eukaryota; kingdom Metazoa; phylum Chordata; class Amphibia; order Anura; family Ascaphidae; genus Ascaphus; species Ascaphus truei. The sequence goes on along the minus strand of NW_027455920.1, from coordinate 25,543 downwards.
GAGGACCGAGGACCGAGGTGACCGGAGAGGAATAGCCCAGCTACACACAAAGGAGGGAGGACGTGGGAGGGGGTAGGGGTGCACCCCGGCCCCTCTCGCGTTTCTGTTTTCCCCCCGATCTAAGGCTTACCCAGCCTCCTGCGCGACACTGTTTGCCCAGAGATATGGAATCCCTCGAGAACTGGGACCTCCGGGTGAAGGGCTGGAAGCCCCAACAAGCGTGAGTAACCCAACCCCCCAGCCTAGTCTATCAGGCCAAATCATCACTGCGGAAGCAGACCCAGATAGAAGGGAGGAGGCACTCAGTAGATTAAACCGGGGTTGCGAGCCGGAGGGTGTTAGATAACTACGCCATAACGGCCTCTCTGCCCTTTCAGACCAACAGAGACCCCAGATCTAACCCACAGCTTAGGAGACACTCCGCCGGCTACCTAGCAAATGGAAACATACATCCGGATCGGACACTTGCCGTTATTGATATGTCTCAGAACCTAGCCCCCCCCTGGGCGGCCCAAATTGTCGGGACTGAGCTAATGTGCTGGACCTGGGGAAAAGATGATAAATATGAGGGCTGGACAAGTGACTACAATGAGCCCCACTAAGCTGTCACTCCCATTTGCATGCTAGACCATAAGGAGCGATGTTCCTACCCTTACCAATGTTTGTGAAGTAATGTGTACCCTGTAAAACTGTTAATGCGCAGGCCCCCACACATGTTAGTAGGTTTGTCCAAGTTGTTTATTGTTATTAAGGTTGCTAAATATGCTGGTATATTGCACATATAAAATGGCTATGAGTAGATCCGCGGTCAGCACAGACAGGAATACACGCCCCCCGCAGTAGCAAGGAATACAGTTTCGCTAAAAATATATGTTAAATTGAAAGGGGCACCATCGCAACCCAAGCGAACACCTCCCCCTATCCTTCCCTCCCTCCCCCTACCCCCCCCCACCCTCCCCTTCCGTCACCCCTCCTTCCCTCCGCCCCCTCCCCTCCCCCCTCCCCCCTCCCCTCCCTCCCTCTTACACTGCAGAGAACAGCACGTGAGATAAATGTATATTGAGATCACACACACATACAGATTTCTGAAAAGCAGCAACCACACCGAAGTGCAGAAGAAAAGATCACATAAACCGCCGGGGCGGCGAGTAGAGTAAATCCAAAACTGGAACGTCTCCCCCTCTAGCGCCCCGATCAGCACCCCCCTGCTCCTCCCCTCCCTCCCCCCTCTGTACCGCCCCTTTCCCGCCCTACAATACCATCCACTCCCCTGTCCCACTCCCCCCCGCCACCCCCCCATCTCTCTCCCGCGCAGAACCCAATAGAGCAACACAACTACATTAGGAGACAGTGTCAAAGGCGTAGCTGGTGCTCAGCATACCTCACCACACAAATAAAGGTTCAACACCTAACTCAATACACAAAAAAGGAGCCCCCACATAGACCACAGAACGAACTGCATGACCAAAACTGCCAATCAACATGTAGAGGGCATTAAGACATGGGATGATGATAGACAGGGGATTGAGCCTGCAAGCTCAACCCCGGGAACGGCCACAAGCTAATGTGATGAGATAAATAGGGGGATTGACCCCCATTAGGAGTTCAACTGCAATGATAAGATAAATCACAAGGGCTAATCTCTCACCCTCATAAATAACCATTTAGCCATGTAAGCCTGATAAGGATGTTGCCAGAAATGTTGTTAAATATGTTGAAATGTTTAAAGAAGGGAGTATCCACCACTTAGAATGCTAAAGAGACTGCTATTCTAGGATACAAAGAACAAGCAAGATATAAAATCCAGACCCTCCCTAGTGGGAAAGGTAGGGTCATGGGGTCAGATACAACAAAAAGACCCAATGGTTAAAGTGGCCCCGATCAAGATCACCTCGCTTAATGTCAAAGGCCTACAAAATAATAGGAAAAGAAGGTTAGCCCTTCAAGACATGAAAAAATCAGGTGGGGACATCATATTCCTACAGGAGACCCACTTCACATCCCAAGAGCCCCCAAATTTATTCAAAAAAGTGTTCCCAACGTGCTTTTTCGCATCATTTAGTTGTAAAAAAAGGGGAGTGGCTATCCTAATCAGACAAGGCACCCCATTCAATCATGTCAAAACAACAATGGACCCAGAGGGTAGATTTCTAGTGGTATATGGCTCCCTTGCGGGCTCGGCAATTGCTCTGATTAATGTGTACGCGCCTAACGAGAATCAAACGGAATTCTTACAAACTGTTCTCGAGGGTGTCGACCCAGGATATCTGTCATCGATGATAGTGGGAGGAGACCTAAACATGGTCTTAAACCCCACCGAGGACAGATCGACCACAATGGGTCCTCCTCGTACAATCCACTCCCAGATCATAGGGAAAAGGTTTAGAGGAATCCTGTGCGAGCTCACTGGTAGACGTTTGGAGATCCCAGCATCAGGGCCAGAGAGACTACACCTTTTACTCAGCACCTCACCAGACTTACGCTCGAATAGACTACTTCTTGGCCACCAAAAACGTGTTGGCGGCAACCATTGGCTCAGACATTGGCCCAATCACTTGGTCTGATCATGCCCCGATCAACCTGACCCTATCAATCCCCTTGGAAAAAATGACAAATTACTCTTGGAGACTAAATGACTCATTACTAAACCATCCTGAGATAGAAAGGGAGATTAGATCCTCACTTAAGGACTATTTCTTTTTTTAACACAGGATCCGTTTCCTCCCCAGCAATCCTATAGGAAGCCCATAAGGCAGCCATTAGAGGGAAATTCATGTCCATCGCGTCCCACAGGAAAAAAGTCCGCCAAAAGCTAATCAAGGAGCTCACAGACAACATCAAAACAATAGAACAAACCTATAAAGCTAACCCATCAAAGAAAATATATAAAACATTGCTAACAGCCAGAGCAAAACTTAGACAAACCCAGCTGGAGGATGTTGAGAAGGCCCTCAAATGGACCAATCAACAATATTATGACAAGGGTAACAAGGCTGATAGACTCTTGGCCAGTAAACTGAGAGGGGTACAAAAAAGATCCCAAATAACGGCGATCAAGAGTAGGTCTGGTGAGATACAATATAGTGACAGCAAAATAGCAGCAGAATTTACAAAATACTATACCGAACTCTATAACCTAAGAGCTAAAAATGGCCGACCTGAACTGATAGCAACTGAACTAATAACGCAATATTTAGACAAATGTCAACTCCCTATATTAACGGAGGAGGAAAACACAGTCCTCAATGCTGAGATTTCCAAAGAGGAACTGGAAGAGGCGGTCAAATCACTAAAAATCACTAAGTCTCCTGGCCCTGACGGTTTCACCAATGTCTATTACATGAGATTCTTGCCCACACTATCCACGCTTCTCTTAAAAACATTCAATCATTTTATGGAAGGGAACCAAATCCCCCCATGAATGTCCCTTGCCAACCTGGCTATTATACACAAGGAAGGCAGAGACCCGATGCAATGTGGAAGCTATCGCCCAATCTGTGACCTCAAATTATATAGTAAAATACTTGCAAATAGATTAAACCCCATCTTACCGAGATTAATAAATATTGACCAAGTAGGATTTGTCGCGGGCAGGCAAGCCTCAGACAACACTCGGAAGATAATCAACATTATTGATCATGTCCACCTCACAGGAACCAAAGCATTACTTTTGAGCCTAGATGCAGAGAAGGCGTTCGATAGAATAGATTGGCTATTCCTGGACCACACTATGCGCAAATTTGGCTTCAAAGACGCATATTTAGAGGGGATCAGTAGACTATACCAAAACCCGTCAGCAACGATAAAACTACCAGGGGGCAGTAACCAGAGATTCGAGATCACGAATGGAACTTGGCAGGGATTCCCCTTATCCCCTCTCCTCTTCGCACTAACCATAGAACCCCTGGCATCGGCAATACGAACCAATATAGACATCCAAGGAATAGAAATTGGGCACAGGCAGCATAAAATATCACTATTCGCAGATGATGTCATCTTAACTCTCTCCAAACCCCAAACCTCCCTACCCAACCTTCAAAAAGAACTCCAGGATTTTGGAAGAATCTCAAGGTACAAAATTAATAATGACAAATTGGAAGCCCTTAATCTAAGCCTGCCAGAGCAAGAGGTGAAACTCCTCAAACTAAACTTTAATTACCATTGGAGCTCCTCGTGTATCAAATATCTGGTAGTCAAGATATCAAGGACCTACCAATCCCTATACCAACATAATTACCCGGCCCTGTTTCGGAAAATCAAACAAGCCCTATATAAATGGGGAGGATATCAGATATCATGGATCGGGAGAATGATCTCGGTTAAAATGAACATAGTCCCTAGATTACTATACTACTTCCAGACTCTCCCGGTCCACATCCCTGGCTCAGAATTAAAGAACATTTAAAAACTAATTTTCCACTTTATTTGGCAGGGTAAAAAACCCAGAGTTACCAGAACAGTTCTTTTGGCCTCAAGGGGGAGAGGAGGACTTGGAGTCCCAGACATCACAAGATACTACCAAGCCGCCAAATTGCGACAGGTAGTAGTCTGGAACGCTAACCCAAACAAATACTGCTGGCTAGATATAGAAACGTATTATGCCGGGATGCCTTCACTGCCGGCTTGCCTGAGCAGGGAAGACATGCAGAATAGTAAATTTAAATTAGGTCCGATGAGACACACATGGGAGACCTGGATGAAATGCAAATTCAAATTCAAGCTCACAGTACCTCATTCTCAATTTACACCAATTCATAAAAATCCAAAATTCCCACCTGGTTGTGAGCCCAGACAATTCGATCAATTTAAAATAAAAAACATTAGAGTGGTTGCCGACCTCTTGAGTTTTGGGCAGTTCCTGAGTTTCCAAAGCATACAAACCAAATATGAAATAGTAGGGCTGAACGTCTTCAAGTACCTACAAATCCGACACTTTAGTCAAACATTATCCCCAACGTTGGAATTTCCCCCTCTCACTGGCTTTGAGCGGCTCTGTAGAGAAACAGGCCACCAGAAAGGTCTCATAACACAAATTTGTGCAGAACTGGAGAGGGCAATAGAAGCCCCCACCCACGAATACATGCTGCATTGGGCAGCAGAATTGAAAATGTGACCAAGTGTCCCAAAAAGTCCAATACCAAGCTCAAAGTGACTGTGTCACCTGCCCTACGCGTTTCGTGGATGTTACTCCACTTCCTCAGGGGCTACCATTTGAGCCCCATTACAGCCGTTAGTTCTTGGCATACAGGACGCTTGTACTGTCCCTTTAAGGGCACGTGCACACTCACGTGCAGGCACGCTGAGACAGCCTGTGTAACCGGAGGAGGAAGTGAGGAGAGCAGCCTCACGTGGAGGAGAGCTGTGAGCCCCACAAGCAGGCCTCCAACACTGCCACTGTTCCTGTTAACCCCTGGAGGGAGAGTCAGCACGAGAGTCACGGTGCAGCAGGAATCACATCTCTGCAAAGACATCAGCAGCAGCCGGAAGACTCTTTGTTGCATTGCCTGTATTTGCTTTGCTGCTTGTAAGTAGGGCTCTGATTTTTCATATCTGGATGACCAGCGGTGTTCTCATTTGTCCAAACCATTTTATGGCATAGTTCTTTTTATTTAATAAATAGTTTTTATAGTCACTAGGAGTCTCTATGTTATATGTGCAGTGTGTGTATTAGTGTAGACCTGTTTTAACCCTACAGTGTTGCGCTATGATCTGTGTCTGTTTGTGTTTTTTCCCCTATATGGCCTGTCAAGCAAGTGTGCTGATCCCCTGAGGAGTACAGGATTATCCAATGAACTTTTGGCGCCAGGTTTTTCTTTGTTAATAAAAAACTTTGAAACAAAAAAAAATGCCTTCAGGAACGGAACGTTTGATTTAAACAGTGTTCCTATGGGAAAACGGATTTCGCTTTACGACGCGTCGCTATCCGACGCCATTTTGAGTAACGCATTGCGTCGGATAACCGAGGACCTGAGGCAATAGGTATAGGCACCTGATTATGGCAGGTACTCCCCCTAAGACACCACCCCAACCTTACCTTACACGCCACCACGTTTGACCCTGACACCCTAGTTTTCTTCAGGTGATCCTAGCCCCTGGCAACTAGATCCCTTCCAAACATCCTATGCTGCATACGCCACAGGGTGACTTCAAACAACAATAGCCTCTCTGTCTCAGCACAGCTCGCCCTGTAGTTCAACCTAGGCTGTAGGTCCATCGCGGGGAAGGTGGGCCCCGGTTATGATATGCCGGAGTACCCTGAACACTACACCTAGCCTCCCTCTTTACTCAGCACTTGCTCTGGAAGCGTACCTTGTAACTTCCAGCCTTGCATCGCTGAAAGCCTGTCCTGTCGCAGATCTCAGCAGTGCCTCCAAATGTAACGGTGTTTCCCCCACCCTCTGGGAGAATCCCCTGTTACCAAGTGTCTGGTGCATGCTACCTGTAGGCTCACAGAATTGCTGAGTTGCCCGCCAATGTTTTTGGGGACCCAGGAAAGGCTTCTGGGGTACATACCCAACATTGATCTCTAGTGGCACAATGCCTACATCTGCCGCAGGCTCCAGATATATGGAGGCAATCTCCTATGGTAGAACACAATTCTCTCTCCTTTCCCGGAAAGATTACACACCAGGCAGGACGTATGAATAACTGAAACGGGTTTACTCTGTTCAGCCACACAGTCACAGCAGGCTCCTGCCCAATAGTCTCTGGCTTTTTATCTAGCTGTAGAATTGTCCCTGGACCTACAATACGGGTCAAGGGCCCCCGCAGCAGTCCTTGCTCTTCCCTGACCCTCTAACAGGGTCAGGGGTAAGGTACACTCTCACTCTCCCCCAAAGGGAAGAGGAACAGGGAAGGCCAATATGCAGGTAACGTGTGAGTGACCTGCCTCTCTCAAGTGGGGAGAGGTACTAACTAAATTTGGGTTGCAACTCCCATAGTACAGTAGGAGGAGGGCACCAGGTCTGACCCAGGATTGGGTAGAACCCAGGCCTAGCTCCCTCTCCTCTACTGTCACTCAAGGGTACTGCTGTGCGTGGGGAAAACCCATGATGGATCCTAGCATCCCTAGTCAGAACTTACTGCTAGGAGGGCAGACTGGTAGCCAAAAAACAGTCCTGGCTACATCTATCTGTAACAACTGCTCAAAGCACAAGGAAGTGTAAAACCAAGTATTGTTTGGACACATATATTAGTTTTGGCCTGGGCAAATCTGACCAGAGAAAATATTGAAAGTACTGTACATGGATAGAAAGAGTGACACTTTTTATTTGTACCATAGGAAATTCAAATACACAATTACGAAGCAATTAGAATATTAGAAAACAATGAGGAATGCTGGCTGCATACTGTAGTATACGTGTAATGTACTGATGATTATTAAACAGATAGACAGTCAACTCTCAATGATTTCCTGGGATCCTCAATGATTTTCAATCTGTCTCACTGACCTTTAGCATAAGTGGTATCATAGTTTCCATTAAAATTATTTTTGATTTTGATATTGATTTTGGTCCTTGGAGTTTGAGATTCCGATACACGCTAAACAATATACATATGTAAAAATGTGTATATTTTTTGCACTTAGACACTCATGATCAGTATTAAGTAAAGAATTTAACACATACAGAACATTAACAATATGTCACTCTTTGTGATGATTAACAAGTTTCTGTCCATATTTGATTTATTATTCTTTTGTAGGTTAGGGAAGAATGACTTCTAATCAATGCCTAGCCATAATTACTGACAAATGAATTTATACAGACAATAATTCTAACTAATAAATATCCCCCACTTTAGGCAGCAATGCCCTCAAAAATATTTTATTTTTTTAGTTACCTGAACCGGGAATTTCATCAGAACTGTTCCGTAGTTCCCCGTGCTCTAGGAACCCCACAGTAAGGGAGAGATTTATAGTATTTTGTGCTGCTGGTAGTCACAAAAAACTGCAAATGTGACCACTGAGTCACAAATATAAAGTTGCAATGTCATCTCCCAATGACAATGCGAGTATCCAGTGGCTGCTGAAGCAAGCGTAACCCCGTGACCATTTTGTGTCCACCAGCCAAGTATTCATGTCTGGTGAACAAAACGGAATTTACCTCAGAAATTTGGGATCAGGCATCCACATATCAGCTTCACATGACTTCCAGGTACTGGTAAGTGAAAAAAAAAATTGAATTCACCATTTTTTTCACGCAGAGCGGGTTGCCATTATAATTCAATTGTGGAAAAATATCACTGCCTTTAATATTTTGTCTCTGTTTGGACTAGAAAATCAGACATTCTGAAAAAATTCATCATCATCATCATCCTCAGCATCATCATCATCATCATCATCATCATCATCATCATCATCATCATCATCATCATCATCATCATCATCATCATCATCACCATCATCATCATCATCATCATCATCATCATCATCATCATCATCATCATCATCATCATCATCATCATCATCATCATCATCATCATCATCATCATCATTCTCCTCCTCCTCCTCCAACTCATCATCATCCTCCTCCTCCAACTCATCATCATCATCCTCCTCCAACTCATCATATCATCATCCTCCAACTCATCAAATCATCATCTCAGACCCCTGGAACAACTCCAAAAAGAGCCCACGCCCAAACATAAAAACCATTATGAAATGTAATCAAAAACTCGAAGGCCTATTTAAAATGTGTAATTCTAAGGCTCGATGGCCTACTTATAAATCGAAGGCAATCCATGGCAGGGTGACGATAGAGCCTCAACTTGCTCGACACCTTTGATCCTCAGTTGCTTGATGAGTTGTCATCTGTAAGTATGTTTCTTCTACCTTCTTTTGTTCTTCTGTGCTTCTTCTTATCTTCTATCTTCCTGACTTCAGCCACCAAAAGGCCCCTACCCTAACGTGTTCTGCGAGGGTCTTTGACTTTAATAATTTTTTGTGAATTTTGCCAAAGTCACAAAAAGAAGAAATATATTTAGCAAAAATCACACATTTCCAGAGAATTAGCAGTTTTTTTTAATGGTCAGACTCCCCTTTATCTCTTTCCTAAATAGCTAGCGAATTCAGCCACCATTTTTTTTAATGAAAAAGGCATATTTTGCCTGATACACAATCTTGGGGATAGTTTTGAACATCTCTAATCAGGAGTTGTATTTACAGTACACACCAACACCATTCCTTTTTCATGCCCTAAATTCTATACTGTGGTGACAAAAAGAAATCCCACGCAATAGCATCACTGGGTGCCTAAAGTAAAAGAAAACAATCTCATAGATACCCCTGTTAGGATGTTGAGATAATATTTAATGTAATGCAAACAATGGCAACGATGCTCTGTATTGTTCCATTCTAAAGTGTGAGCTTATACAGTAGGTTGACTTGATCACTTTCTAGGCAGTGTGGTCATGTGTGTCATATTTTTTACTTACTACAGTACATACTTTACAGTACAGTCTATGTCACCTGGAGCTTCATAGGAGGAGTGAATGCAGTTCATTCGGCATCTCTGGCAACATGAATGCTTGGGTAACTTTGTAAAAAGAGAACAAAGAGCTAATCTGCCTTTTAGCCATTTACTATGTCCTCAAACAGGGAATTTCTAAGGAACTTTTTGTGATTTAAAAAAAAAATCATAAAACACATTTATCATTTTATAAAAATCAGCATTGGCTTTCTGTGGTACTGTATATGGGCATTGTTATTTTTGTATCTCTTATTTAAGTTATCGGAAATGTCATGTTATTTATCAGTTTAGTGTTTTTTTGTTTTTTTTAAAGATTTGTTTCATGGTGTTATTAAAAAAATAATTTTACATGATGTTATTGTCGCTACACTGTATTAAGTATTTGTCTTGATATTCACACATCTTCCCAGCATGCTTCCCATACATACATACAGCGGTATTGTAAGTCAAATGGAAACAAAGCCGATGTGCAAGTTATGAAAGGGGTTGTACATAATCTGAACAGCATATGGTGGGAGTAAAGAACATCTTTTCTTTTGTTCAATGTTTTTTTGTATTTTTTTTTTCCAGTCTTCTGCTTTTCTACTCCTCAAATAAGGCTAATTAAAAAAAAAAAGTTGGAACTCGTCGTTAGAGATCTTTAAAGCCATTGCTTTTTTTATTTTATTTTTTAAGAATGGAACAAAAGAGACAACCAAGGGCATGACTGAAACCTGAAAAAAAGAAAGAGAAAACCCATCTAATGAGGATGTTGAGATAAGTGCTTGCGAAGAAAGTTGGCACAAAAAGGGCTTTTAGTCTAAAATCCATAAATACATGGGCATCAAATGGGTACTAGAAAATGTTTAACAATGTAAAACATAAAATCTCTATCTTGTACTCAGGCCTAGATGTTCATTAATGTTACTTATTTTCTTCAAATTTTTTCTTTTTGTCAAGAAGGAATATACATTAATTAAGACATTTGTATGATAAAAGCATATTACAGTACAGTACAGTATGTGAACATTGGGATATACTTCATTACTCTCACAGGTGTTGATACTGTATAAACTTGGGTTAAACGTCACAGAACTGTAAAGTGTGCAATCGGTTTAAACTGTATTTGGTCTGTATACTCTACAACCTAAAAGGAAGGAAGTTTCATGCCTCATCCCCCACTTCCAAATATACCTAAAATAATTTTGAAAGTAACAGTTTTTAAGTTTTATTGTAATTGCTTGAAAATATGTTGGCCCACATTAACCTCAGCAGTGTTATTCAATATGACACCTTCCTACCCATTCTACTGAATAAGACCCAGATTTACTTAACTCCAATATTGATGTCGTTGTGCGTTACTGGTCCTAAATGTATTAACGAAAGGTTAAACACCTAAATAACGCAGTGATAACTCATCTTTTTGCAGCAATAAGTGTGAGCTAAATTTAAAATCAGGATCTCTAATTAGCATGCAAATGAGTATGCATTGCCTAATTACATATGGGAAGTAGTTACAGTATCACACATGAGCATGCAAATATGTGCAAATGTATGCATAAACAGCAGAAGCAGAGACAGCATGTCAGATCCTATCTGAAGAAAGATCCAGATAGGACCTGAAACGTTGTCTCTGCTTCTGCTGTTTGTCCCAAATAAACCTGCAATGAAATTTACCACAAGAAGTTGGTAAGTAGTGTACTACTTTCGGCTGGGCATATCTGTCAACTAGTTTTTACATATTATTGTAATCATAATTGCTAACTGATGCTTTGTCATTCTGCTGGGCATCAATCTTTGCATTTAAATCTCCTGCAATGAACTTGAGGTGACAATTTCCTTTGTTACGATGGTTAATTTTATAGTAGAAGTCTTCCACTTCATTGTCTCCCTGACTTGATGTTGGGGCATACACACTTGCATATTTTGAAGCCTGTATCTCTTATTATGGCTGACCTTTCATACTCCACTGTTTTTTTTCCATCTCCACTAATACTTCCATTTTCTGTACCTCTGCAACATAATAGGTCTCCACTTTTAAACTCAATGAGGCGTTCAACTTTTCTTCTTACTTCACCAAGGTTAACAAATATAATTTTCATGCTCCTCTTTCAGGTCTTGCAGTTCTGCTAATTGGAGTCCTGTTGAAGGTACATAAAGGCCAGAAAAGTTCATCCGTGTGAGTGAATCTTTTTTAATATTTGTTTTTTTTTGTACAAAAAGTGTTATTGCGTTTTCAATAGGGTCGGGGTACATAAATAAAAAAATGGAGAGGGGGGTAGGGGGAAACATTAAAGGTAAATTAATCAATAACAACATACTGGCTTATTTTTTCAAGATACATAAAACAGCATAGTTAATATCTTCAACTACCAGTCAATATTGTTGACTAAACTACACTTTTGCAGAAGAAGTGGCTTTAGGGGACCACTGTTTAACAACCACTACCTGGCTTTCTCGTTGGATTTACAGTATTTAGGTTATGTTTCAAAAAATCCAAATCCATATCCTAGACCATCAGACATTTAAACATTTATCCAGGGCTCCCAAATCTTGAAAAAGGATTTCATTGTCAGCTTCTCCATCCTCATAACCTCGTTTATTCTCCTCACGAACATACGTTTAGTGGGAGTATTCTGATTCTTCCAATATACTGAGATCAAACATCTTGCCGCCGTTAAAATATGAGAAATCAGTTTTTTATTATTATAATCGATATCCTCTATTGGCTTGCCTAGAACTATAATTAATGGGTCCCATTGTATTTTAACTGCTGTTACCTCCTCTATCAAACTTTGTACAAGCTTCCAATACCTCTGAATCTTGGGGCATAGCCACAAGATGTGTGCAAGATCACCAATCTGGCCACAACTCCTCTAGCACCTATTTGAGGTGCCAGGATAGATTAGACTTAGTCTCTTTGGAGTCAGATACAAACTAAAGATTATTTTATATATATTTTCTTTATTTGTAGTACAAATAGACGTTTTTAAGGCTACCTACCAAATGTTTTCCTTGTCTTCTCTAGTGATTTCAATATTTAGATACTTTCCTAATTAGACATATAATCATGGTCTGATAGAACTCCCTCCTGAATCAATTCTTGGTAAACACTTAAGATGACCCCTTTGATATTTCCTATTACTACAGGGGCTTTAAAAAATCATAGGGGTTGGAATGACTGAGCTGGGCTGATTAATCCGAATAAAATGTCTAATTTGTAAATACCTACAAAACTCTTCTTTGGGAAGGGCGTACATTATACTTAGATCTTCAAAGGAAAGTAAATTACCCTCCGATATAAGGTGACCTAAGTCTATAATATTCCTGTTTCTCCACTGATCCAGCTGTTTTGAGTTAAATCCTGGAGCAAAGTCCGGATTATCTAAAATTGGCCTCAGTCTTGATGGGTTTTGGAGTAGACCAAATATCTTTTTAGATTGATATCATATATTCATGGGGAATCTAATCACTTCGGAATGCTGTTGGAACGTTATTTTATTAGATCAACACCTTTGTAACCACAATAATGTCAGGAGCGAAATTGGTGCTGCCACGGACGCCTCAATATCTACCCAACAGTATTGCTTGAGATTTGAGTGCCAGTAGGTGACTTTTTTAAGGTGGCAAGCAAGATGGTATTTCTTTATATCTGGGACTGCTAGGCCTCCACTCGTTTTTCAGGACAACATGACAGATCTAGGAGTCCTAGGAGTCTATGGACTAAGAGACAGGAAAAAAAGTCACCGGGCTGTTTAAATTGCCAGTTTTGACAGCGTTGCTATCACAGTACGCAGAAAGCCCAGAATACCTGTGTGTTCAGGCTCTAACTCCAACCCCCTGGATATTACCTGTGGTGTCCCTCAAGGCTCTGTTCTGGGGCCCCTACTCTTCTCAGTGTTCATCAATGATCTTCCCACAACTTGTAAGGAAGCCGCAATACACATGTATGCAGATGACACAATCCTATATGCACACAGCCATAGCCTCTCTGACCTTCAACACATACTTCAGTCTGACTTTTTCAGACTCGAAAACTGGATTTTCCACAACAAATTGTTTTTAAACACTGACAAGACTGTAACAATGGTATTTGGGACCAAGACTACATTTTTAAAGCTTCCAGTGACTGAGCTCCAGATTAGAACCAACACTAACACCACCCTAACCCCTGTCACTAGTTTTAAATACCTGGGCATATGGTTTGACTCCCACTTAACATTCGGGATGCACATTGATACCCTGACAACCAAGACCTATGCCAAACTAGGGGTACTTTACAGTAACAAATCCTCCCTAAGTCTCCTGGTTAGAAAGCGTATCGCACAGCAGATGCTAATACCAATTATTGACTATGGAGACATAGTATATGGCTCGGCACCTCAAACCCACCTTAGCAAACTTGACACCCTCTACAATTCAATGTGTCATTTTGTTCTCCAATGCAACTACAACACACATCACTGCGACATGCTCAAAAAACTAGATTGGTCATCACTAGAGTCTAGGCGCAAAGTTCACCTTTCCTGTCTTGCCTTTAAATTCTTTATGGGCAAGCTACCCAGCTACCTGAACAAGCTCCTCATCCCTACCACATACAGCACTTATCATCTGAAATCAGACTCCAAAAGACTGTTCATGGTCCCAAGGCTCAACAAAGTATCCGGCCGTTCCTCCTTCTCTTACCATGCACCCCAAAACTGGAGCAACCTACCGGAGACTCTCAAATCCACCACCAGTTTATGTTCTTTCAAATCTAAAGCTGTCTCACATTTTAATCTGGTCTGTAACTGTTTCATACGCCCATAATATATATTTTCTTTAACTGTGCATGCAATGTCTTGTATATAATGTAAACCCTGTTCATTTATGTAACTGTATTTGTAACCATGTATTACAGTATTTGTCTTAACGCTGTGCCCAGGACATACTTGAAAACTAGAGGTAACTCTCAATGCATTACTTCCTGGTAAAATATTTTATAAATAAATAAAAATAAATAAGGAATCGGGGAACACGTCCTTTACGACATGTTCCCTCCTTATCTGTCTTATCTCAGACCTCCGCTCTGACACCAGTGCGTGCGCGCACCCCCACTCTGCTTACAGAGCGCTCGCGCAGCTCTTCTAGTGTGCCATGGAGCTTAGCTCTGCCCCCTCAGACGTGCCACGCTTCTCTCATGTGCGGCGCGCACACGTGACGACGTGCACCGCTTCCCAGCTGCGTGGCAAGTATTCATTTAGCCCACGTGTCTCCTGCAGCCAATCCTTGCCTCCGCGGAGACCACGCCTCCACTCCGCCTCCCTTGCTACTGGTTCCTGTTTCCCATAAGTATCCTGCTCTCACTCCCAGTCATTGCTGAGCATAACTTGTTGTAGCCTTGAGCTTCTACGTCTGTTGTGCCTTGCTCCATGTCCTGTGTTTATCTTGCAGTTTAACCTTTCGTGTACCGACCCGGCTTGACCTTGGAACCTCTCTGGATACTGACCCTGGCTTAACCTCGACTTTGCGGATATCTCCAACCCAGACCACGGCTATACGGACCTCCACGATTCTAACCTCTCCAACCCCAGTCCACGGCTAACAGACTTGACTATTCTGAACTCTCCATTCCAGGACCTTGGCAAGTATCCACTAACCCACTCTCTCCAATCCAGACCTGGCTACGTTTGACAATCCACCTGCCAGGCATGCTTCCACTGCCGTGGGTGCATGGTTTACTACTTCCCCACCTCAGTACCGGGGTCCTGTCTTGCTCGTGGGCAGCGCAAGTGTTACACTGTGATAGCAACATTTGCAAAACTGGCGAGTAGCCGGGGACATTTGCAAAACTGGCGAGTAACTGGCGAGTAGCCCCTTTGAAAAGGGCTCATTCGGCAATTTATTTCTGATGCAGAGAGAGAGCCGCCTCTCCCTGCGCAAATCTTGCCAGAGATCAAACATTTTTAATATACACATGTATGCAGATGACACAATCCTGTATGCACACAGCCATAGCCTCTCTGACCTTCAACACATACTTCAGTCTGACTTTTTGAGACTCGAAAACTGGATTTCCCAAAACAAACTGTTTTTAAACACTGACAAGACTGTAACAATGGTATTTGGGACCAAGACTAAATTTTTAAAGCTTCCAGTGACTGAGCTCCAGATTAGAACCAACACTAACACCACCTAACCCCTGTCACTAGTTTTAAATACCTGGGCTTATGGTTTGACTCCCACTTAACATTCGGGATGCACATTGATACCCTGACAACCAAGACCTATGCCAAACTAGGGGTACTTTACAGGAACAAATCCTCCCTAAGTCTCCTGGTCAGAAAGCGTATTGCACAGCAGATGCTAATGCCAATTATTGACTATGGAGACATAGTATATGGCTCGGCTCCTCAAACCCACCTTAGCAAACTTGACACCCTCTACAATTCAATTTGTCATTTTGTTCTCCAATGCAACTACAACACACATTACTGCGAAATGCTCAAAGAACTAGATTGGTCATCACTAGAGTCTAGGCGCAAAGTTCACCTTTCCTGTCTCACCCTCAAATGCTTTCTGGGCAAGCTACCCAGCTACCTGAACAAGCTCCTTACCCCTACCACATGCAGTACCTATCACCTGAGATCAGACTCCAAAAGACTATTCATGGTCCCAAGACTCAACAAAGTATCCGGACGTTCCTCCTTCTCCTTCCGTGCACCCCAAAACTGGAACAACCAGACTCTCATATCCACCACCAGCTTAAGTTCTTTCAAATCTAAGGCTGTCTCACACTTTAATCTGGTCTGTAACTGTTTCATACGCTCATAATATATATTTTCTTTAACTGTGCATGCAATGTCTTGTATATAATGTATACCTTGTTCATTTATGTAACTGTATTTGTAACCATGTATTATTTTGTTTTACTCTGTGCCCAGGACATACTTGAAAACGAGAGGTAACTCTCAATGTATTACTTCCTGGTAAAATATTTTTATAAATAAATAAATAAATAAAAATATAAAATGTAATACTTGTGTATTGTAGCAGTGGGTCTATGGAGCAGAACCTCATTGATTTGAGCTCCGGGGACAACCCTGCTTCCCGAGATACAGGCCCCACTATGGGATGCCGGTATCTCCTATGCATTTTATTACCATGGCCACGTGATGCGGGACATTGAATTGCATAGGAGATACCGGCACCCCACAACGGGGCCTGTATCTCAGGAAGAAGGGGGTCCCGCACCTCAAATCATCATGGTTCTGCTCCAGAGACCCCCTGCTACAATGCACTAGTATTAAAACCCAAATAAAAAATTGAACAAATTCTTTACCGTAGAGGCTATTTGCTATGTAGGCTATTTATATGATTTCTTCAAATTTTCATCGAACCATCATGGGTGGAAGCATTCGATAAGGCAAGCTTTAACTAATAATGATTGCTTTTTACGCAAAGCCCCTCCTTTGGGAAGTACCAGAGGTTATTGGTCAGTGTTCCCAGCTTTTGCCGGGATGTTTGCTCATGGCGACTTCAAAAGGAGAAAGGTCTGGTTTAATCCATTTTAGATTCGTACTTCCCGACCTGCAGTGTACCAACACCAGCTTACCAATACTATTGCAATAACAGGTCGACCGTCACTTAAAACCTGGTGAACCACAATCCCTGCTATCTGGCCCTGTCTGATTACTAGCTTCAGCAGGCACCTGTCAACTTTAATGCAGACTACATGAGTGACCCCAGCTTGTATGCACAATGCACCTCTGACATTGGCTCCTCTCCACTCGGTTTTCAAAGTTTATAATGAAGGTAAATATAATGTACTTTACAGTATTAACTTTAATTCCCAATGACACTACAGTAGTGTATGCCTGCCATATCAATTCTTGTACACATGCGCACTAGAGCGCGACTTGATGCATGCGCACTACCAGAACTTATAGCATAATTTTTTCCAGAAAATAAAGGTTGAAATCGAGTGTCAAAAGATAAGGATAAAGTTCGATGGAACTCTAATATCGCTTTTTAAAACGTTGCCTTTTTTACTTTAATACAGTCAGTATTGAGAGACACACAGATTCCAAACAAGCTCTGAGAAACCCCAAACATTATCACATAATATATATATGCATATAAGTGTCAAAAGGAGTGCTAGTTGGTGTGGCTAAATGTAGACAACAACAAAAAATGCCCAAAGCTACTTCCAATGTGACAAAAATACAGAGTGCAGTACCTATATATCTCTTCTAAAAAAATGGTCATTTAGTTTTACCCTTTGGCCAAAGCATCTTAAGCCTGCTGCCACTTACAAGGCATGACCTTAGCAGGTCCTAACACTCACCTGGGTTAAAATTCTTATTTACCTGTATAATTACAGGAAGAATGATCACATTGGATCTGTCGTAACCTGGCAAAATGAAACTGACATGCCAACTTGGAAAGTGGGGTGGGGCAAGCTTAAACCTTGGGGGGGAGGGGCCAATACCCTCCAATAAGCAACTGAGACCAGCTGCACACAGCAAAATACACAACTTCCCAACAAGCTCTGAGAAACCCCAACCATTACCACATAATATATATAGATGCATATAAGTGTCAAAAGGAGTGCTAGTGGGCGTGGCTAAATGTATACAACAAAAAACCAAGATGTCCAAAGCTACTTCCAATGTGACAAAAATAAACAGTGCAATACCTATATATTCTCTTGAAAAAGGGTCATTTAGTTTAACCATTTGGCCAAAGTGTCTTAAGCCTGATGCCACTTTCAAGGCATGACCGTTAGGAGGTCCTAACACTGCCTGAGTTAAAATTCTTATTTACCTGTATAATTACAGGAAGAATGATCAGCATTGAATCTGTCATAACCCAGCAAAATGAAACTGACCTGCCAATTGCAGGCTTAGGATGCTTTGGCCAAAGGGTTAAACTAAATGACCATTTTCAAGAGAATATGTAGGTATTGCACTGTGTATTTTTGTCACTTTGGAAGTAGCTTTGGGCATCTTTGTTTGTTTTTGTTGTATATGTAACGGTTTTCTTAGCCCACCCAATCTCACATTGGCCCCTGTGGTCTACTGGCCCCATTACATGTCTGTATGTCGTGTGGTGCACCTGCTGGTTTACAGGACTCCTCAGTCTCCCGCTGGGTGTTAGTGGGGATATCAGCATGACAGGCATCTGAGGTAGTGTGCTCTGAGTCCTACTCACATACAATGCAGCGCCTCCACCTCATCAGGATCTCTGCGGCAGCAGGGGGATGTATCTGATGAGGACCTCCTCTGTGGTACCTTCCTCTGCTGAGTAACTCCACACTCACACAGAAGGGTTGCGGTGAATAATGGCATCTTTATTAACATCATCCTGGACAGACTGCCCCTCATCGCGGTCGTACTAGCCGCTCATTCTGTTGGAGTCCATTCCTCTCAGAAGGTTCCTCCTCTCTCAATAGAGTTGGGTTACTTCTCCCCTAAGGAAGATCACCATCTATGTAAGGTGCCTGAACACAGTGTGTAGACAGCTAGTACTTAATCTGACAGCCTTGAACTGCTGCAGACACTCCTTGTCTCTCCTGGTTAACACCTCCAGAACAACCACTAACTTTTGGCAGTGCAGTGTTTTATATAGACTCAGAAACAGACCCATCTCTGTGTCACTAATAGTGGACACAGAGCATGTTGCCACTTCCCTTGTGTACATATGATACCTCACCAAGGTGTGAGGGCAAACCTCCATGATTGTTGCTGGCAACCCTGCATACTTACCTGGTTTACTGCCAGCATGAGAAGGAGCTGTATACCATTTTTATACATGGCTACATATACATTTAGCCATACCCACTAGACTCCTTAGGACACTTATATACATATATATATATATATTATGTGGTAATGTTTGGGGTTTCTCAGAGCTTGTTGGGAATCTGTGTGTCAACTATGTGCAGCTAGTCTCAGCTGCATTTGGGAGGGTATGGCCCCTCCCCCCCAAAGTTTAAGCTTGCCCCTCCCCACATTCCAAGTTGACAGGTCAGTTTTATTTTGCTGGGTTACGACAGATCCAGTATACACTATGATTTCTTTGTGTTTAACCCCACATATCACGGGCGTTATCTATGGAGCCACTAAGTCGATCCGTATAAATGGGACTTGATCATCTAAGAGGAGTTTAATCACTACCAGTACATCTGGACATTCACTGGACTTTACCTTGCAAGGCGCCGGTCTGTATTTGTTCTCATTGTATTGTGTTCTGACTTTGTTCAGCCAGTATTATTCGGCTGCCTACCTCATTATATTGAGTTTCTTTGTGCTCTTTATATATATTTGGAGCACGGGCACTAATTTTGTGTGTATATTATACAAGCGCTCTTTAGCACCTTCCTTTTTTTCTGCTTAGTGGTTTGTTCAGATGCAACTTTGCAAACCTAAGCCGTGCTGTCATGTTCTTTTTAGAGAGAAGAGGCTTTCTCCTGGCAACCCTTCCAAACAAACCATACACTGGCGACACACTTTATTCGAGCTTGGCTAGTCCCACGAATTCGGGTATACCCGGGTGTATTGAGGTTTGTGACTGTTTTCTGCCCGAGTGCATTGAGTGATTTTCCAGGCAGGGATTGAAGCATTTTATTCCCGCTGGCTGCAATACTGCACAGTATATATATATATATACTGTATTACAATTCATGAATTTATGCCATCTGGTAGACACGCGAAGCATTGTAGCCTATTAAATCCTAATCATTATCATTTAACAGATCAGCCGCCCATCAGCCAGGCATGAACCCAGGCTGGGAAGGCAAATGCAACGGGGCTTGTCAGAGGTGAGGAGCGGCGCATTCCAGGTATCTGCCAGGTACATACCGGGTATTTGCTCGAATAAAGTGTGTCGGTGCAGTACTTGTTCAGTCTTTTTCTAATTGTACTGTCATGAACTTTAACGTTTAACATGCTAACTGAGGCCTGTAAAGTCTGAGATGTAACTCTTGGTTTTTTTTGCAATTTCTCTGAGCATTGCACGGTCTAACCTTGGGGTGAATTTGCTGGGACGTCTGGTCCTGCACTAAATTCCTCGGTCCGTTCTCTATTTCTGAAAAGATCAATCCGGTAGCTTATCGCTTTTCTGTACCTCCTTCCATGAGAATTCCCTCAGTTTTTCATGTGTCCTTGCTCAAACCTGTGATCCAGAACGCTCATTCCATTCCCATTCTCCCCACCACTTCCGTTTTGGTACAGGTTCATCCCGAATACGAAATCCAATCTATCCTGGATTCCAAATTCTCTCGAGGCTCCTTACAGTATTTCGTCTCCTTACAGTATCTCGTTCATTGGAAGGGATTCGGTCCTGAGGAGAGATCATGGGTTCCTAGTCATCGGATTCATGCGGCAAGGATAGTCAAGAACTTCCATTTGAATTTTCCAGAGAAGTCTTCATGGAGTCGCCCGGAGGTCGCTCCTAGAGGGGGGGGGGAGTACCGTGAGGATTCACCTTTCTGGTGCTTCTGTCCCCTTAACCCTTACTCGTTCATCTAATTCTTATGGTACTCAAGAGAGGCAACCTAATGGTGGTACTTAAGCGTGGCGCGCGGGCACTGCGCAGGTTCCGTCGGCCTCTTTGCTTCTGGGTAAGGGGCACGCTCCCGTTCCTCTGGCGTTTGTGCTGTGTGTGGTTTCCCTGTCGGTCTGCGGTCTCCACCCCTCGCCCCTGCCCTGACGTCAGGACTACATGGCGCGGTTGTGCTCCACGCTCCTCCTCTGTTCCTGTGGGTCTCGCCTCTGGTCTCCGCCCTCGTACTGACATGGGTGTCGTGGCGCGCAATGACGGCATGCGACTGGGTTGCCAGCGTGATGCGCGGGTTGCTCGCAGCGTGCACACAGACTGATGCGGTCTCTATTGGCTGTGCAAAAGGACACACCTGCACGATCCAGCAGCCTATCAAGTTCCGCAGCCCCACTTCCTGGATGCTTCCCATTGGTGGGAGGTCCTTTAAATATGCTCTCTGCGGGATGCGCATGCGCGACAGCGGACTGAATGGCTTCTTGAACCTTCAGCTCCGCTCCCAGCCGGAACTAAAAAATCAATAAATGCGCTAAAACCTCACCAATTCTAAAGAAAACTGCCCACATAGCCCGCAGATACCCCCAAGATGTCAAAGGGAACACAATCAAAGCGCCCCTCCACAGTGATGACGGACTATTATAGCAAGGGGGATCAGCCACGCGCCCACAGCCAAGAGGGCCTCCCGCTAAGTGGCTCCGACTCGGAGGGAGAGGGGGAGAATGATAATGGCAACAGAATCATGCGGAGACGCGATATGCAGGAATTCTGCGCGGACATTAAGAGATGCCTGCAAGCCGAGGTGGTGTCCCTAAGAGCAGACATAAGCAGTATAGGGTCCAGAACTGACTCCTTGGAAAGGAAACAGGACACTACTGTGAAAGCACTCCATAGAACAGACAAACAATTGGCCCAAGTAAAGGACACTATCCAGGACATCCTAGATAAGCAGGAGGACTCTGAAAATCGGGAGAGAAGAAATACTATGAGGATACGGGGGGTCCCAGAAGAGGAGACCGACCCAGAAGATTTCATGGCCCGGTGGCTGACCCAGCTGATGCCGGACAAAACGTCCCAGGAGCTGCATTTGGATCGCTGCCACAGGGCCCTGAGATCCAGGCCACAACCGGGAGACCCCCCGCGGGATATCATCGCCCGCTTCCATTACTTCAGAATAAAAGAACTGTTTGCCCAGCTGACCCAAAATAACCCGTCCTTTGAGTCACAAAAGATTCAAGTTTTCCAGGACATCTCCCCCACCACGTTGCTGAAAAGAAAGCAACTTACCCCAATCACCAGGATCCTCAGGGACGAAGGGGTTAAATACCGCTGGATCTTCCCTTTCGGGCTCCTGGTGTCCAGAAATGGGGCATCCACCACAATAAAGAAAGCTGAGGATGGAGGAGCCTTTCTTACAAAACTGGGCTTGCAAGATAAAATCACGGAGGAAATGGCGGGAAACAGAGCAGCCCCAGATCCAACATGGCGGGAGGCAGGAAGAACCAACAAAAACAACCAAGCCCGCAGCCCACGGTAAATGGTCAAATAAAGAATCAATGTTCCTCCACAGTTACAGTTGACCCTACCTCTCCGTTAGCCAAAGATGCCCACGAAAACCCCACCAGGAGCCCTCTCATGGCTGCGCACCCCCCTCCCCCCCCACGGCATTCGCATCGAAACCCGGCAGAGACAAGGTCCTGATCTCCCACAGCATCACTGCACCACTTGCCTGTACCCCCGACGGCAGCAGAAGAGGAATAGCGGCCATCTTGGACCAGCTCCGGAGCCCAACTGAGAAGGGGCGGCAGCAGATGACGTCAGCAGGAAGGAGGCAGCGCCTCACGCGAGAGGTACGCGATCGAGGCGCCACATCCAAGATGGCGGCGGTTGTAACAAACCGGAAGAGGCGGGAGCAAGAACAAGATCCCGGAAGCGGCCCAGCAATCCAGCATCACAAGGCACCGAAGGGAGATTGTGGACAGCAGTAACACAACATACACTAACAGAGCGGCGCAGGGGGATTAAGATACAGGGCCCCGCAAGGTAAAGCAGGGAGCTAGAGCGGAGGGCAGCAGGAGAAAGCGGAAGGAGCCTGCTGAGGGGAGGAGGAGGAGGGGGAGGGAGCAGGGGGGGAGGGAGGTAAAAGTTGGAGTGCACACAGAAGCTACTGACAATAACGAAATACCTGTAAGTTAGGAAGTGGAGATGCCAATGTAGAAAACTGCAAAGGGAGCGACAACATAGGCACGAGAGGGGAGATGGGGAGGTTCAGGGATAGGTCCAGACTGACGGGTACCTCTGGGGGGGCAATTAAGCTAAGAGCAGCTAATTTGAACTAAATTAAAGCTTGGAGCCAAAAGGGAAGAGATTATACCTACAGGATGTAACAGATAGCTTAAGCTCAGCAGGCAATATGAGGGGCGTCACAAATACAGAGGAAAGTGGGTCAAGTTGTGGAAAGTTATGATTACATGGTCAGTTTTGGGTTTATTCTCACATTAGAGGTTTTACGCAGACTATCTCACATGCGAACTTTAACGAGATCCAAGTTAGGACTAATAAAGTTGATATTTAGACGGCTGGGACGGCGGTCCTACAGTCGCCGTGTGTGTCTACCCTCGGGTTGGGGCAGCTGCCCTAGAACCTGAGGAAGCCCTGGGGAAGAGGTGGGGTGACACGGCCCTCTGGAGAAAGAAGGAGATGGAGGGCGTGCTACAGAGACCCACCGACACACAGGCAAGGGAGAGAAAGTGGTACTATGCCGCTGACCACTCTCCCAAGTTGATATGTGTTTTATATGTGTTCTTTTTCTTCCCTCATGTATCCCACGTACCTACTGTGTCTATCCTCCCCCACACTGTCTCCCTCACAAGTGGTCCACCGCCGAAGCCCCGCACAGAGCTGAGTACTGCAGAGGTACAGAAGCAGCACCGTAGCGGCTCGATACACCCAAGAGCAACACTAAGAATACAAGGTCAGTACCCCGCACCAACATGCCTCTAACATTTATATCCCACAACACTAAGGGACTAAACTCCCCATGCAAACGAAGGATAGCTCTTACTGATTACAAAAAAATGGGAGCAGATTTCATCCTTCTCCAGGAAACGCACTTCAGTACCACTAGCACTCCCAAATACTTCGATATACAATATAACCAAGTATTTTTATCCTCCGCCCTAGAAAAGAAGCGGGGTGTAGCAATCCTAGTTCATAATAGGGTAGGCCTAACTGTAAATAAAGTAAAGAAGGACCGAGAGGGCAGGTTCCTGATGCTCGTAGGATCCATAAATGCACTACACATAACAATAGCCACGCTGTATGCCCCTAATACCCATGAGGCAGAATTCTTTAAGAAGACATTCGGCGTCATAAAAAAATTCAGCGAAGGAGCCTTAATCCTAGGGGGGGACTTCAACGTGGCTATGAACATAACTCTGGATCGCTCAGGGCCTCACAAACACAAAGCCAATCCCAGATCTTCCGCGTTAGAGCAAGAATTAAAAGACCTCCAGCTAGTGGACGCATGGCGAGAAACCCACCCACTAGAAAAACTTTACACCTTCTACTCACACCCACACGACTCATTTAGCAGAATCGATTACTTCTTTGTGTCTAGTAGACTGGTCTCCGCGGTCACCCATACGGAGATCCATGATATTTCATGGTCAGACCACGCACCGATCGAGCTAAGGTGCACGCAGATAGGGCTGGAAAGGCCAAGAGCAAACTGGAAACTAAATGACTCCCTTCTAAAGATCCCAGACCTTGAGAGAAAGATCAAAGAGGAGATTAAATACTTCTTCAGGGAGAATAAAGATAGCGTTGACTCACATATAACCCTCTGGGAGGCACATAAAGCAACACTGAGGGGGGTTTTGATTAGCATGGGAGCCCGCAAGAAAAAAGAGCGCAACGCAAAAATTATTAAGGTGCAGGCAGAGCTAAAGCAGCACTGGGAACAACATAGAAGGTTACCCAATGCAGCGACCCTGCAACAAATAAAGGACACCCAGATTAAACTAAACCTTCTGCTCACTTCCCAGGCTGAGAAAGCGTTAAGTTGGTCAAAGAGAAGATTCTTCGAGAAAGCAAACAAACCAGATACCTTACTAGCCAATATGATTAATTCCAAAACACGCAATTATAATATCCAAGCGTTACGGCGAGAATCAGGGGAAATTACCGCCAACCCCAAGCAAATTGTAAGGGAATTCAAAGACTTCTACGCAAAACTATACGACGGAGATAAAGTAGCTAGATCTCCAGCGAACAAGGAGGCCCTGGTGAATTTTCTAGATGGCTCAAATATACCCTGCTTGAGCGGGGTGGATAGAGAGGTGATGGGTAGAGATTTTACAATGGAGGAAATATCGGAGGTTATGAAAAACCTGAAACCCTCTAAAGCCCCGGGACCCGACGGGTACTCGAACCTTAACTACAAAAAATTTAGAAAACAACTAGCCCCTTATCTACTCCGTATGTTCAACCAAGTGCTGAACGGCTCCCAGTTCCCTAGCCAAATGCTCCAAGCGTCCATCTCAGTAATACACAAGACA
>NW_027455919.1:0-28504 GCF_040206685.1 Ascaphus truei | reverse complement strand
ATGGATATCTTCTATTATCACAAGCTGCTAACATGTGACAGGGCTCAGGGTCTGAGCCCAGAATGTGACATATTGAACATTCTCATTCTAAATTTCAAAAAATATTGTGTTGATTTCTGACCTGACTGCCGTGGTTACAGCTCAACCACTCTGTTCTACTGCATGTCACCACTTTCTGCCACAACCAGCTGACGGTGGATCTGCAAGGAGTTCAACGCTCATTGGCATTAAATCTGTGGCTTGGTTGACGTATCATTTCTCCAGCTTTTTATTGTATTGTTTTTAAATAGATTATATTTATTTAGTTGAATAGATTATATTTCTTAGTACAATAGATTCTATTTATTAGTTTAATAGATATTTATTTAGTTTGATACATTATATTTCTTAGTTTAATAGATCATATTTATTAGTTAAATAGATTATATTAACTAGTATTTAAGTCTCCCCCTCAGAGCCCCATTAGATAAATATTTTAGGACCCTTGTGCATATTTCACATCTTTTCGGAGTCGCTTATTTTTTAGACCCTCGGAGCCGAAACCTAAAGGGGTCAGCTAAGAAAGTTCGGATCAAGAGGAGCCACACAGCTTAAAGACAGAACATTTCCAAGGGAGATGGAGACAATTTGGGTAAGATCTGATTAAAGGACAACCTTTGGGGAAGGAAAGGGTGATGGGGGAGTGTAAGAGGGGGGTGAGAGAGCAAGGTGGTGTGTCAGATTGGGGCAGAGCAAGAGAACGCAAAAATGATGGGGATTTGCTGCATACCAAAAAAAAACAATTAGTGATACTTTTACCAGTGCCCCTTAGTCTCAGGGAAGACCGGCATTTCGTCCAATGTATACAATAAGATTGATGGAAAAGGGCACACAGATTTGAATAAAAAAAGATAATTTATTGTGCCACAGACTACAATGTTTTGGCTGCTGGCCTTTCTTTGCTGGATTTAGTGGGTTTAGCCACTTTACCTGAAAAAGACCAGCAGGCCGAAATGTTGTAGTCTATGGCAGTGCAAGAGAAAACAGGTTGGGGGGGGGGTGGGTTCTCGCAAGGTCGCCGACCCATGGGTGAGGGTCCCCGGTGGAAACTAGTCCTGGACCCCGGGAAAGCTGTCTGTGGCCCATACAAGCTGAGTAACATGTAGAAAGGACACATGTATGTTCAGAATGAGTTAGCATGGTATTTTGAGAGGCATCATAGCAGGTCAGGGCAGAGCACTGCAAGGTCAGTCAATATGAGTATGAGGAAGGGTCCGATGGAGGAGTTGGAGGGTCCCAGAATATCTCTTAAAGCAGGGGTGTGCAAATCGAGGGGCGCGACATTTTCTTGGGAGGAGGGGCTCGGCGCTTACAGTGGCCCCTCGCTCTTCCCCACAGCATTTAAATTAAATGCCGGAAATCGCGCGCAAGTCCTCTGTAAGTTCCCTTTCCTTGTCTCCGGCGGCTTCTGGCGACAGCAACGTGGCGTCACATGATGTGGCATTGCCATAGCAACGTGATATCACATGACGTCGTTACATCAGAACGTCGGAGACAAGGTGGGGAGGGGGGAGGGGGGAGCAGGGAAAAAGGTTGCGCAACCCTGTCTTAAAGCATTGTCTTGCATACAGATCAGAGGCCAAGAATGGATATGGATATCCGATGTGAAGCCGGAAATAAGACAGAAAAGACCGTTTCGGGAGAAGAAGGTGAGTGATGAAATAGCCGTCACTGTGTAACTCTTCCAATTACCTGCAACTTCATGCAGAGAAATAGCAACGCTTGTTTTTAACGTGTTAAGCGCCTAATGGGGAATTCAACTGCTGAGAGGTTAAGGGAGTTACTCACCAAACTCAGCGACGTTTCTGTGTCTCTGTGATAACTCCCCTAGGACATGCCTGAAAACCAGAGGTTACTCAATGTATTTTTGATAAATAGAAATATGACCTTCTGGGGAGGGGTACATAATGGGTACTGGGCCTGGTGAGGTGGGTATAACGGGTACTGGGCCTGGTGAGGTGGGTATAACAGGTACTGGGCCTGGGGAGGGGTGTATAACAGGGTACTGGGCCTGGGGAGGGGTGTATAACAGGGTACTGGGCCTGGGGAGGGGCGTATAACAGGGTACTGGGCCTTGGGAGGGGTGTATAACAGGGTACTGGGCCTTGGGAGGGTTGTATAACTGGGTACTGGGCCTGGGGAGGTGGGTATAACGGGTATTTGCCCTGTGGAGGGCGGTATAACGTGGTATTGCGGAGGGGGTATAAGTGGCACAGGAGCTCTTGCGATACAGAGTATCACTGTCCCTGGTTACAAACACTTCATGTCTCCTGCAGGTCAGGACACGCACGAAGGTGGTGCCCTTTGTGCCACCAGACGACGAGGCGGGCTACGAGGCGGACGACGAGGCATACGAAAAAGCGGGCGTCAAGTGGAACAATGAGGTGGGCTACAAGGCGGCCGAGGAGGCAGACGTGGTGTACGATGACCAAGGAGCATACGACAGGTGTGGCCGGATCTGCTGCTTCACCTTTTTTAGGCGGAGGAGAAGACCCCAGGAGCAGGTAGGAGAATACGAGAGGTGCGGACAGATCTGCTGCTTCACCTTTTTTAGGCGGAGAAGAAGCCGGGAGCAGGTAGCAGAGGAGCCAGGGCGTAGATACAGGGGTATTCTAGGGGCCCTGAGAAGTTGGTTTGACCGCAGGAGAGGCAGATAAGATCAGGAAGGCTGCGGGAGGGGCAGGTACTAGAGGGAGATAGGGATATTGGGCGTGAGAGGGTGAGAGAGAACAAGGAGCAGGGCCGGAGCACGGGTTTCATGCGCCCGAGGCGAAACTTAAAATTTGTGCCCCAGTTGTATAAAAAATAACAAGATAAATAAAATAATAAAATAAACAGTGGCGTAGCTATCGGGACTGCAGGGGGTGCGACCGCACCCCAGCGCGACGCAAAATAAAAACAAAAGGGCGCCAAAATACTGGATAAAAAAAAAGAATAATAATTTAAAAAAAAAGATAAATAAATTAGAAATAATAAGAAAAAAAATAATAATGATTATTAATGCGCCCCTAGGACCTTTGCGCGCTAGGCGACCGCCTAATGGCCGGCCGGCCCTGCGAGGTATGCGGGAGGAAAAGGGGTGAATGGGATAGATATGCAGGGGGATGGGGGAGCAGGTGAGTTATACACAGGGGCACAAGGGCCCCATCACCCACATCTCTATATACTGAGTGTGCCCCTGTGTATAACAACGCTGATCTGTGCTGCTCCATCTGATCTCACTGCGCAGTGATCCAGGGACCCTCCGATCGCCATTTAATGGGGTCAGGAAGGAATTTTTTTCCCCCATTGCACAGCAGGGGTTATGTTTCGCCTTCCTCTGGATCACAGCAACAAATTGCCCTTTGTGCATGAATTATCAGTGAGATCTTTATACACCCTGCATTGGTCTTCACTCCTTTGCTGCCGGAGGGGCCTGCAGTGCATTGCTCTGCGTGTTACTATATTGCTCTGCAATGTGCTGCAGGCCCCTACCAGCAAAGAGATTCATTATTTCAATAAAATACTCTCTTTAATCCAACCTATGTGTAGTGTCTTTTCTATCCGTTGTATCTATTGCTAACAGCTCAGTGATTCTTCCCCAGGTCATTGCACTAGTGTCACGCTGCCAAGCCGGGTGTGAGGGAGATTTATAGGGTCACATATACACTTCTGCCAAAACACGAGTGCAAACAGGAAGCCCCTCTGATCTCATATCTTTTATTACACAAAACGGTATCTAAAAAGGTAAAAAGAACATACATGGGATTCTGCTACAAATATCTCTCTAATTACAAACCAATTAGCAAATCATTCAGATTAGAGTCGAGCGAAAAGAAAGGGTTAAGTATCTCATGTACAGTATATGCAGTGCAGGCTGTTCTGCGCATTACATGCAGGGGACAACGTTTAGGGGATATAAGTAATGCTGATCTCAGAGCTGACCGGCTGACCTGCTCTTCTGGCTGACCGGAGGACCTGCTCTTCTGGCTGACCGGCTTCCCTTCTTCCAGCTAACTGACCTGAATTGTGGCCCCTGTATCTCCCAATTAAACGTTTTATTGGCATATTCTTGTTTGACTCGTTCTATACAGACATTTTCTATATATTCATTGTGGGATTTGATAACATCTGTAAGATCTCTCAGAATATCACATTCTGTACGTTTGTGCTGAATATTTTTCCATTCTCAATTTACTTAATATTAGTTTTTGGCTTCAATTATTTATATCGAGCCCAAAATACCTTTATACAGGATGCTGTTCCCTTTATCCCACAAATGCTGCTTCATTAAAGCCCGTGGGTGGCACTTAATGCATTCTCAGACTTTTAGGCAACATCCCTAATTTCCAAACGTGGGATAAAATCTGTGCATATTTAAATGGTTAATTTTTCCATTTTTCCATTGTGACAAAATATCAATTTTCTCACTCAGACTACTAAATCCCTCCCCAAAAATATCCGTTTCACATAAAAGTGTGTGCGCGTCTCCTTCCGCCTAACTGGCACGTCGTCCTTACGGGCGCCACTCCTTGCAACTCCACGCTGCCCTCCAGTGGTAAAAGAAATAAGATACATTTACTGTACTCGTCTGGCAGCTGCTCCCGTATAAGGTGGGTAACTCTGTATTAGGGGTCTTGGTAGAGTATATTTTATACTTATGTCGGATAGATGAGAAAATAATATTCCTAACAGGTTATTGTGAGAGGCCTTGGATCTGATCCTATATGCACGCAGCCCTCGCCTCTCTGACCTTGAACACATACTTCAATCTGATTTTTTGAGACTTGAAACTGGATTTCCCAAAACAAACTGATTTTAAACACTGACAAGACTGTAACAATGGTATTTGGGACCAGAGCTAAATTGCTAAAGCTGCCAATGACAGAGCTTCAGATAAAAACCAGCTCTAATACCATCCTAGCCCCTGTTACTTGTTTGAAATATCTGGGCATATAGTTCAACTCCCATTTAACATTTGGGATGCACATTGATACCCTGACATCCAAATCCTATGCCAAACTAGGTGTACTTTACAGGAACAAATCCTCCCTAAGGCCCTCATGCAGTAAGCAGCGATAAGCCACTTATCACCAGTTTATAGCCAAAAAAGCCTACAGCGATTCAGAAAGCCCAGAGAAGCTGGCGATTAGAGCAAAAATAACCGGGGTTTTTTTGCCGGAAAATAAATAAATAAATAAAATCGGCAGACGCGCGGTGATAAGCCACTTTTCAGCACTGATCGCCAGTTTTTCAAACACGCTCAATTCTATAAGCCCTGATCAGCTTATTGCGGCTGATCGCCACTTTAAAATTGCTGTTTCTTCTCCAAATTGTCCCGCCACAAAAGTTGGCAAGAAGGTGGGGTGAAGCTGCGATGAAAATAACATGCATGTGTCCCAGAGCTGATATCCATTAATATCAGCACCAGAGACCCCCGGCATGAATCCGATGCATAAAAAATGCATTTACAGGCAACTTCATTACCGCCAAGGCAATGAAGGGGTTATACACCCGTGCCAGGCTTATTGTGGGTAGCGGGGGTGGGTGAAGGTGGTATTTGGCCCTGGGTGGGTGTTTAGGCCTTGCCAGGGGGTTGCAGGATGACTTAACCTCTTCTTTAACTTCGTGGTTAATACCGCTAAGGTAATGAAGGGGTTAACCCCTCCCGCTAACCCCCCCCCCACCCGGTAGGCCTAAACACCCATCCTTGGGGCCAATACCCCGTTCATCCACCCCCACTACCCACAATAAACAAAAATACACATAACAGCACCACTAGCCACCTCCTAGGTCCCTAATAAACCATTACAATATTCATAAAACCATTATTTTGTTTACACCCAGGATTATTACATGGGATTAGGGCTATGTTATTCAGTGAGGGGTTGTATGTTTGTATTCGTAGGGACAGGCAAGGCCGGAGTCATATGGGTTTCTCCTGCCTCTGTCCTCCCTGTCTCCTGACCCTTCCTGTAGCCGGACAAAGAAGAAGAAGCAGGCACACGGTCTTACTCAAAGGAGGTTTAATATGCCATAAAGTCCAACGTTTCGGCAGTCTAATACTGCCTTTCTCAAGGTGAAGGCTACCAAACACAAGAAAACAGTCACAATATATACCACCCCCCTGATACTCTCCCCGCTCTGCCACATAACCAGGATGTTGACGCCCCCTAGTGACGTCAGAGCTACCATATGGCGCCCCCTAGTGATGTCAGAGCTACCATATGGCGCCCCCTAGTGACGTCAGACGTCTAGGTCTAAATCCCTGGCAATACAGCATAGAGCTGTCTTGGAGGAATGCAGCCACAGCCACACCTCTCCCCAGACTGAACACTCCCCCATGATGACGTCAGCGTGACCCGCCCGTCGGGGGGAAGGGGGGGGTGTGCACCAATCAAGACTGTACTCACAGGGCTGGACAAAGATGTATCCGTCGCCATGGGATCAGTGTCAGAGCAGGGAGGAGTGACACACTCCTATAAATCACCCTGAAAGTGTAAATAAACCACACACCAAAATATTCATAAAGCATATGTGCACAAAACTAATACAGCAATATACTATTAAAAACATGTGACTGTATACTACTGATGACATCAGTATAATCCTGCAAAGTTACCGTGAAATGCCACATAAGAATATGCAGTACATCAGTATTTAGAATATACTAGTGTGTATACCTAGTCAGAAATGGGTACACACAGCCAGGGGGGGGGGGGGAGAGAAGGGGGAGGGAGGGAAGGGAAAAAAACCACACAAAAAGGATAATTTTCCCAATAGGTAAGTGCAGAGTCCATGGATGGTGCAAGATCAAATATGCCTGTAGAAAGACAAAAAATTACCTTCTATTAAGGAAGCATTTTAAATTCTGTTGCTCATTAAGACCCATACCGTTGCTGGTATTTAAAGCATGTATCCAGAATGCTTCACGTCTCAATAAGAAAGTCTCCCTATCTGGAGTGAGAAAATGTGAAAAGATATAGTGCGCTACTACAATCAATAAAAGTGAGGTGATATAGTGATGTACAAAAAGAGGTGACCTTTAAACACGTAGAGTATATGGAACGTCTGCAGCTGTGGCACCAGGGATGGCTCAAATACCCCCTAATAGCAAACAGAAATACAAAAAAACACAGCGCACAACGCTCATAGTGCATTAAAAATTATATTAGTAACCGCAAAATAAAGGTGAGTATTAAGCGTACATTTAGATAGAAAAAACAATAATTTCAGGGTTAATGTTACCCAAGCACCAACGGACGCCAATAGAGATGTCGTGGCTCTCTCCTTCTCAATCCCTCAGCCTCGGGGGTAGGGCCTGGGTGGTCTTCCAATCGGTTAGCTGTTAGTACAGCCCTCAGCCTCAAGGTAGTACTTAGGAGGTCTCCAGTTCAGCTGAACAGCAGTACAGCCAATTCGCCGTGCCAAGCAATAATGTCTTTCACTGTTCCAGTCTCTGTAGCAGCGGAGCACACGCTGTGGGGCGTCTATTTTTAATTTTTATGATTCTCCCGCTTTGGGGGGTGACTGAATTGACTACCGGTAGTCAGACTGTTACAGACCGAGCAGCTCATGCATCTAAAGTTACCCGGTCTGCCACCCTCCAGAAAATGAGGAGTTCTGTAGTTACCCTCATTATCTGCATGTATCAGGCTATCCGCCAGATTCCTCCCTCTTTTGAATGCCACCATTGGTGGTACACAGCAACTTTCAGATAATATATCATCATTTTGCAGAATATGCCAGTGTTTAAGACTGGTAGATTTAATAAAACCACCAGCTTGACTGTACGTAGTAAGCAGGAAGGAAAAGACTTGGATCACAACTATGAAAAAACGAGAACTGGAGGCTAATAGAAAAAATAACAAATTATTTATTGGGACATAACTAATTAAAAAGAGAAACCTCTCGCATGGTGCACTTTATCAAAGAGTAGTTTCACTGGTCTTAATCAAACTCTTATATGGTTTACACCCTCAAAAGCACCGCCCACCTGTGTCCAGGTAAACACAAACCCCCAGGACACAAATTCCCTGTGAAATGAAACACAGGAAAGGGGCGTAATGCTCAGAGGGAAGAGATCCACATAGAGGGAATAAACAGGTAAAAAATTAATAAAAAAGACCAATCACATACAAAAGAAATATCAATAACACATATATATCAACTGTGGAAACATAAACATACACATGTCCAAATCTATAGTGAATATTCAATGTATATTTAACCCATTGATTTGTTAATTTTAATATCATAAGATGGCATATGAATGGTATATCATCAAACTCCTAGACACAATAGATATGGTTTAAAGGACATATGTAAAACACAATATTATTCTAGAAAAAAGTAAATATATAGTTAGAAAAAGGAAAACAAATAATAAATAATAAAGAAGAATAGATGCCAAAAGAAAATGTAGGACAATTGAATTCATTAATAAATATATATCTTATTTGATCACTAGAAAGCAGAAAAAAATGACAATAATAAATAACTTAATAAACAGACAATCATTATTATCATCGTGAGACGGAAGCATAGCAAGAATACTCATACAAAATGTTCATGAAAAATGTTTTAGATTTAAAATTTGTCCCTGAAGAAGCTCCTTTGCTGGAGGGAAACGCGCGTTGGACGCGCAATGTTGTCAGTCTCCTACTTGGAGCTGTTTTAATGTAGTGTCAGCAGTCTCCTGGCTCTAACTGTGTTGATCCCATTAGTTAGTTATTTATTTAATCCTTTAATTTTATAGTGAGTGTGCCTGCTTTCCTTGCACAGCACTGCCGTGTCTGGCAGGTCTATGCTGCAGTGTATGTACTAAGTGAACTTAAAGTGATTTGTTACCGGCGCTAACCACACCCAATCTGTGATAAAATAGTGCACAAAATTAAAATTCAAAATAAAATGTGTCAAGGTGATCACTGATCAAATTCTCAACCTTCCAGGAATGTGTACAGATTCCTTTCAATAGTAGCTTGTCCGGGATGGGAAGGGAGCGAAGATAGCAGGGATACACCATGAAAAATAAAAAATAAATGCATACAATAGTGTAATAAGTTCTTTTCAATCTGGATAAAACATGTATGTCTTGGCTCTATAGCAATGCCTACTTACAGCAGGTCAAAAGGTAAAAAGCATTGATCTACACAGCAGGTAGAAAGGTGTCAGGATCTTCAGGAACAACAGCCCAGGTTTACAGCATAAGAAATCAGCACCTCAGCTCAGACGTCAGTAGATGTGAGTGGATCAGAGACATGCAAAAGAAAGGCAGACCATAGTGTCGATCGTGCATAAAATTTATATAAACAAACAACAAATTTTAGGAATTGTACTCACATTGTGTACATAATCATAGTTCACATAAGGCTTTACTTGAGGCAAATGGAGTGCTGGTTCAGTGTGGAGCAGCTCACCGGGGATCTTCTCCTCAATGAATGCTCCTGAGGAAGTTGTCTAGTACGACGAAACGCGTAGAGCCACTTTCATTGCTGCAGCTGCTCTTTCTACTGAAGGCTTCAGAGTTGCTGAGTTCCCCCACCGTTTGCCTCCAAGACCGGATGCCGTCACCCCAACAGCGGATGTGACGTCAGACGCCATCTCCCACCCGGTCTGTTGTGAGTCTAAGGAGAAGATCCCCGGTGAGCTGCTAAATGTTGATGATCACCCAGATGATAACCCATCTCCCAAAGATCCAATACTGGCCACAATGGGCCGCCCAGGAGGGCGGACAAGTGACTTATGGATCTTTGGGAGATGGTGGAAGATGGGCCCAATAGGTGAGGCATTGTAGAGAAACTCATATTCCTTTGTGTTAAGTACAAATAGGGCCTTTCCTTCTTCAAGAATCTCTTTCAAAAGGTGTAAAAACTCACATGTGGGATCATATGTCAATTTTGTATAAGATTCAACATCCTCAAGTAATCTAAGTGCCTCTGCCTGATAATCTGAAGAAGAGAGCACCACAATGGCCCCTCCCTTATCAGCCTTTTTGATTGTAATAGACCTATCTTCCCTGAGGGCAATCATTTCCTGGAAGTCAATATCTGACAGATTCGTTTTATTTAAAGAGGGAATCCCCCGGGGTACAATACCCCTAGCCAATAACCTGAGATCCCTCTCAACCAGCTTCTCAAAGGTCTTAATAAAAGGTTGATTTCTTCTTAAGACCTGAGTGTAATTGCCCAAAGAAGCTGAATGAGGAAGGGATCTCAGGCTCCAAATCCTGATTTTGTTCATCATAAAGATCTCTAAGATCTGATAAAGCACATTGTTCACGAAATGAATGCAAATCCAAATTCTCCATTGAAACATCAATACCATCAACATTCTCAGCTAGACCTCTATCAGTGGAATATAGTGGAACCTCTGTTGTCCCTTTTCTATTAAAATATTTTTTAAGAGACAATTTGCGAATTAATTTTTGGAGATCAATGATGGTATTGAATAAATTAAAATCTTGGTATGGGGCAAAATTTAAACCTCTATTTAGAACCGCAATCTGGTCATCTGTAAGAGTCTTATGTGAAATGTTGATAACATTATCCACAACTTCTCCTATGCATATTTCTTTCTTTTGCTCGATCCCCCGGATCCCCCTCCCCCCTCCTCTTCTTTGATGATCTCCTTGTCCTCTTTCATTTTTTGACTTCTTTTGAAACAAGGAGTATGAAGGTTTACCTTCTTTCCGAGAGGGCATCATAACAGATTTTTGTGAAGAGTCGGTTTCAGGGGAGGTAGATCTAACTCGCCAATTATCATCATCATCACAAAAGGAAACGCCTAGTGAACGACTCTCATAGTCAGAACCATCTGACTCAAAACTGGAAGCGTCTCCATGGCGTTTTAGGATGGATTTATTCGGGTTCTTGGAGTCACCTTGTTTTTTATTATTCTGATATTTAGAACCAGATTTTTGTTGTGGCTTTTGTGCGTTTGTAGTGTAGCGTTGCCATATATAAACTTGCTGCTTCTCATAGTCTATCTTGTCCCTATCAAACTTTTGTTGTTTCTTAATCATTAGAGACTTTTCCATAGCACCCACGTTGCTTAAAAGTGTTTGGTCATATTTAATAAAATTCTCCATTTTTCTGCAACCTTTCAATTTATCCTGTAGGACTTTCACATTGGCTCTCACTTTCTTTTTTTTAATTTAGCTTATACTTAATGATCAATTTGATTAGCTTTAATGAGCAATGATCTAATATGGCTTTCCAGTCATTCTCAAAATCTTTATTAATAAAGCCAAAGGACGGTACCTGTTTCAAGCGTAAGCCTCTCGGAATCCTTTTAACTCTAGCATAGTTCTCAAGAGTGGTAATGTCCCACCAATACCTAATGTCCTGTGATAACAGTTTTTCCAATTTAAGGAAGTGGGTAATTAAGTCAGCAGGCTCTTCACAGATGAAATTAGCACCTTCATCAAAAACTGACTCTGCCCTCCTCTGACGGTGAGTGTCTCCACAGTTAAAGGCATAGGTATCAGTAACCCCTTCCTCATCCTCCACTTCTACATAATCTTCCATAATAAAAAACACACAGGATAGGTAAAGCACGAATACTCACTCCAGAGAAATAAAAAAAAATGTTCCACAGAAAGAAAAAATGTGAATAAATAGATGCCACAAAAAATAAATAAATAAATGGTTAGAAAAAAAAATAACGATAGCACTCCAGTTCTCAAATCACCAATTAAGTGATTACATACATATTCACGGGGTATAAGCCTCTTCTTATAATGTCAATAATGAAAGTCTTAATTCCAGGCTGAGCAGCCGTGGCCAAACCAGCAATATGCGAAGCAGAGGAAAAGACCTCCCAGCCCGACGCTACAAGCCTGGTAGACAGCGTGTATCACGCGCAGGCTGTATTAACCCCCAGCAAAATTAATCCTTAGGGGGACCAAGGGCCCATCGTGTCCAGTGTTTTCCCGTTCAATGTGATCAAGGATTCATCACAGCTACAGTGCTTATTCCTATATGGTTGGTCTCCGATGTGCTGAAGGGTTAATACAGCCTGCGCGTGATACACGCTGTCTACCAGGCTTGTAGCGTCGGGCTGGGAGGTCTTTTCCTCTGCTTCGCTTATGACTGTACGTAGTGGTAAATATAAGCCTGTCCTCCTTCTTATTTTTGGTAGCACTTACCTCTTTATCCAGTGCCCGGTCTAACACAGCAGGAGGATATCCCCTAGCCAGGAATCTACTACGTAGTTCTCCAATAGCTGGTTCAATATTATCCTTCCTGCTCGTGATTTTGCAGACCCGGACTTTCTGTGAAAAAGGTAATGCATCAATAAGAGAAGGAGGATGATAGCTATCTGCCCTTAAAATGGCATTTCTGTCTGTATCCTTTCTAAAAAGATCAGTATGTAACTCCCCATTAGTATGTGTAATGAGGACATCTAAAAAAGAGAGTTGCTGTGTACCACATCATCTGTAAAACACGGTGGAGGCAGTGATGGCATGGGCATGCATGGCTTACAATGGCACTGGGTCACTAGTGTTTTTTGATGATGTGAACGAAGACAGAAGCAGCCGGATGAATTCTGAAGTGTATAGGGATATATTGTCTGCTCAGATTCAGCCAAAATCAGTGAAGTTGATTGGACGGCGCTTCACTTTACAGATGGACAATGACCCAAAACATACTGCGAAAGAAACCCAGGATGTTTTTAAGGCAAAGAAGAAGTGAAATATTCTGCAATGGCCGAGTCAATCACTTGATCTCAAC
The DNA here is from genome assembly GCF_040206685.1 of Ascaphus truei. NCBI lineage: Eukaryota > Metazoa > Chordata > Amphibia > Anura > Ascaphidae > Ascaphus > Ascaphus truei. Next base: position 15,752 of record NW_027455919.1, on the reverse strand, counting down.
CCGATCGAGCATGCATTTCACTTGCTGAAGAGAAAACTTAACGCAGAAAGACTCACGAACAAACAACAACTGAAGACAGCTGCAGTAAAGGCCTGGCAAAGCATCACAAAGGAGGAAACCCAGCGTTTGGTGATGTCCATGCGTTCCAGACTACAGTCATTGCCTGCAAAGGATTCTCGACAAAGTATTAAAAATGAACATTTTATTTAAGATTGTGTTAATTTGTCCAATTACATTTGAGCCCCTGAAATAAGGGGACTGTGTATGAAAATGGTTGCAATTCCTAAACGTTTCATACGATATTTTTGTTCAACCCCTTGAATTAAAGCTGAAAGTCTACACTTCTATTGCATCTCAGTTGTTTCATTTTAAATCCATTGTGGCGGCGTACAGAGCCAAAATTATGAAAATTCTGTCAGTGTCCAATTATTTCCGGACCTAACTGTGTGTGTGTGTGTGTGTGTGTGTGTGTGTGTGTGTGTGTGTGTGTGTGTGTGTGTGTGTGTGTGTGTGTGTGTATATATATATATTTTTTTTAATGATAGGGATGTAAAGTAGGTTTGTAAACGTAAAAAAAAAAATATGAAACCCTTAATACAGCTGAATCCCGTTATAACGCGGTGCTCTTGGTCCACATAATGAGCACGTTATAACCAGGATCGCGAAATGGTCGGCGCAATCAGGAAGAACGGTTCTGCGAGGACTTACCCGGCATCTGCAGCTCTCTCCACTTCATCAGGCTCCGAGGCGCTTACATACGCTCTCCCAAGCTTTCAATTTGACTGACTTGAGCGCAGGAGGGTCACATGATCCTTCTCTGATCAATGACAGCCCAACAGTGAATACATTTTATATAATACACATGCGGGAATTGAACCCTGATCACCCATGGACTGCACTGTGCAGTAGATGTTACATTTGTTTATAGAGTCAGATTCATCACACCAACACTGTGGTGTAGCAGCTAGAGAATTGCACCAGCATATGAAAGATCATGGGTTCAATTCCCGCATGGTGTAGGGGTGTGTGTATATATGTGTATCAGCGTGTGTCTGTTAGCAATAATGCATTGAATATTATATAAAAATAAAACCTTGGAGATGTTTTTAAATCGGGAGCCACGCTCAGACAGCATTAAAAGCGGATTCGCGCTATAGCAGATTGCGCTATAACGGGGTTGAGCTGTACTAATATTTTGACCACAGGGTAAACGGGTTGGAGTAAGCCATGCTTCTTATCTGTACCAACATTAAATACCCAAGGGTTTAAAGATTGGTACATGTCTGGAGTGTTTAGATCTAGCTAGCACCAACACTGTCCTGGGTTTCCATTACTCAATGCAATATAAAAAAAATGTTTTAAAGCACTTTACTACATTTGTGAAGTAAGGCTTTAACCGAACATGAAAATCAGTATTCTGAAGGAGCAAGTCACACGCTTTTTATAAAAAAAATTTTTTTTTTAAAACAGGATTGAAGCAGAGGGTCTCCCCAAGCTGAACCGCATTCATTTCAACTCTGGGACCCCCCCATTTCCCATAATACTTCCCTCCAAAGGGGGTGCCAGGCTATACGATAAAGGGGGTAACCAGGCTATACAATAAAGGTTACCACTGGAACGGTGGGCCCCTGGCAGCTACCTGGCACCATAAGCCAGGGGCCAGGCATTATAACATGTGAACGTTAAAGTGTCCCCTGCCTTTCCACTTTTCATAGAAAAATGGAAAAAATGTGTGGTGCTCTGAAAAAAAGCCTCAAAATATGTAGTACAAAAATTGTAAAGTTCAATAAATGTATATAATGATTCCTGAAATGAAAACCCCCTGGATAATGGATAAGGGATAGCCAATCCATAGGACACAGAACAATCATGTATTAATCACTGCTCCATTGTGATCTGACTAGTGGGCTAGGGCCCCCACGAGCACTGTAGTAAGGGGCCACACAATAAAGTGTCCCAGCATATAATGTCAGAATGGAGAATGTGCTTGTGATAAAATAACTCACAGTTAGAGTTGGTAATGTCCTTTTGGCTGTCCAGTTTCCTTCTTTCACAGTAGGGGGCGTGCTTCTGTTTTTTCTGGATGATTTGACACGAAGCAAAAGGATAAAGCAGGCACTAATACTCAGGAAAGTAAAAAAAGGTTGAATGAAATCCAGGAGAGCGTGTGCCCATAAAAAAAGACTATTTTAATGGAAACCACAAAAAAAATACAGCTACATTACGGGGTATACAGACCCCCACCAACGCGTTTCGAGCCGCGTTGGTGGGGGTTTGTGTACCCCGTAATGTAGCTGTATATTTTTTGTGGTTTCCATTAAAATAGTCTTTATGGGCACACGCTCTCCTGGATTTCATTCAACCTTTTTTTTACTTTCCGGAGTATTAGTGCCTGCTTTTTCCTTTTGCTTCGTTTCCACTTTTCATGTTCCCTGAGCCTAAGACTCATGAAACGTTCTATATGTAAGTTTTAGGTGAGATATTTGGGTAGAAATGCAATCATGTTGTTTGCAGGAGTTTGGGGGGCAAAGATATCAGTAGTCTCCTAATTCTCCCCGGCGTGCAGGCATGATTTGCCAGTACGTGGGTTGAATTACACCAGGGCTGCCCAGTGACTCCTGATTTTCAAGCCCAGATATCCCAGTCCTATTTCCCTTACAGCTATGAGTCTGCCCAAGTTATCCTATGTATTAAAGTATGTTTTATTTCATTTGTGCTTTTACTATAAATGTCTATTCAGCCAGCTCAGGCATCCATATAGGTGCCGGGAAGTCTGCATAGACATCAGAGAGGAGAAGGGATGTTGAGAGGTGTCGGGGTGTGAAGTGGCCAGGGCAGGGCTTAGTACTGGGTCCGGAGAACAGAGACCCCCTGCGGGGAGGACACTCTGATCTGCCAGACTCAGTGGAGTCTGCCCAGTAGGTGGCAATGGGTTGACTAGGGGAAGCAGCAAAATGTCGGCGCGTTTTCCCATTGGTCAATCCGTATGTCCCGCCCACGGGTCATCCCGAGCCGGCTTAGCCCGTCCCCTCCTCTGGCGTCAGTCAAAGGACGAGCCCCTATTCATATCGGCTGGCGGCAGGGTTTCCCATGCTCCAATTGGTCGCTCCTTCCTCCATGCTGAACATAGAACAGTGGAGGGTATGTAAGGAGAAAACCCCAGTCAGAGAACCAGACGATCTAGTGACTTGTGTCGATGAAGCTAGGGCGGACTTTTCAAAGTTGCTGTCACGAATACCAGAGCAACCGGCTTGGTTTTGAAGCTAGGAAAAGTCTGCCCTGCAGAGACTAAGTCAGACGTGAAGTTCAAGTTCTCATTTGGAACGTAGCGGTCGCGGCTAGGAACTGAAGCCAAAAAGAGGACCAGAAAGCCCGGGTGTATATCCCGGTCAGGTTAAGCGTACCGAAGCATTCGCCCTGCACCTAGTAGAGCCTAGATTTCACCCCCAGCAAGTGTGCTTTTAGCTGTATTTTGTGTATTCATTGTGTTGTACGCGGGTTTACCCGAATAAACTGCATTTTGTTCTTACCACCTTGTTTGCCTAGCGAATGATCCCGGTACAAATAAGTGTAAAATCTCCTGGTCTCCCGTGAGAGACATTAGGGAAGGCCTAGTGATGTCACGGCCACGCCTCCCCGTCACGAGCGATCTAAAGTCCACAGATCGCTCAGGCGACAGGCGCGCACAACGCCATGTGCTCTGTCGCACACGCACTATATCACACAGCAGAAGCCAATGCAAATTATCGACTATGGGGACATACTGTAGTATATGGCACAGCACCCCAAACCCACCTTAGCAACCTTGATACCCTCTACAATTCAATATGTCGCTTTGTCCTCCAATGCAACGACAACACACATCACTGCGAAATGCTCAAAGAACTAGATTGGTCATCACTAGAGTCTAGGCGCAAAGTTCATCTTTCCTGTCTTGCCTTGAAATACTTTCTCGGCAAGCTACCCACCTATCTGAACAAGCTCCTCACCCCTACCACGTGTAGCACTTATCATCTGAGATCAGACTCCAACAGACTGCTCATGGTCCTAAGGTTCAACAAAGTATCCGTCCGCTCCTCCTCATAGGCCTTCATTATACCACCGGCGGCGGGACACGCACGCTACCTCAATGCGATGCGCTGCCCGAAACTTGCACTGCAGGCAGGAGGCATCGGGAGGCGAGGCCATGATGTCACGTGAGTGGTTCAGTCTCATTGGCTGAACCGCTCACATGACGCGGCCATCGCTCCAGAAAATAAAATTCTTGGATCTGTTCGAAAATTTGCGCACTTGGCCGCCTCGTTGGTCACCCATTCTTAGTGTGCGCTCATAGGAAAACTTTTATTTGTTTTGGTGGCGCACAACGTTCTGCGCTCCGCCGCTTCGGGTATAATCACGGCCTTACCATGCACCCCAAAACTGGAACAACCTACCAGAGACTCTTGCAGATGCCACCAGTCTAAGTGCTTTCAAAACGAAGGCTGTCTCACATTTTAATCTGGTCTGTAACGGTTACATGCGCCTATAATATATATTATCTCTAACTGTGCATGCAATGTCTTGTATATAATGTATACCATGTTCACTTAATGTAACTATGGATTTGTAACCATGTATCTGTCATCATAACTCTGTGCCCAGGACATACATTGAGAGTTACCTCATTTTCAAGTATTGCTTCCTTCCTGGTAAAACATTTTATAAATAAATAAAATATCCGAGGCCTAAGGAGCGAACACATGATTAGGAAATGCAGGAGGGGGGCGCAGGACCCTCCAGGACTGAATGGGTGAAAATCCCTCAGCTGCCCCAGGGACATCAACTTTAGGATTTCCTGTACAAGTGTACAGGCATACCCCGGTTTAAGGACACTCACTTTAAGTACACTCGCGAGTAAGGACATATCACCCAATAGGCAAACGCCAGCTCGCGCATGCGCCTGTCAGCACGTCCTGAACAGCAATACCGGCTCCCTACCTGTACCAAAGCTGTGCGCAAGCGGGGAGACTATAGAGACTGCTACACATGCGTTATTTACATCAGTTATGCGCGTATATGATGATTGCAGTACAGTACATGCATCGATAAGTGGGGAAAAGGGAGTGCTTCACTGTAAGTACATTTTCACTTTACATACATGCTCCGGTCCCATTGTGTACGTGAATGCGGGGTATGCCTGTACCACCTGATAAGATTACACAAATAATGCAATAAATTGCACCCATTTAAGAAATATAGCGCTGTGCCATTTGTTCAAATAGAGCTGCGTTAACGTTCTGCCACCGTTAACCTGCGTTAATAGATGCGACCAAATCTGTACATCATTTTCTTTTACACTACATTAAGGTGAGACTATAATTACACGTTTATAATGTGAGGTCTATGAGCTGAAAGCGCAGCTTAGTGCAGGGGTGAGCAAACCTTTTATGCCGAGCCCCCCTCTTCATCCATAAAATTTCTCGGGCCCCCCCTGCCTGACGTAATCAAAATCACATGAAAAAAAAAAAACCTTTATTAAACGGTATACAATATAAATCCAAATATGTCTATAAATACTTACATATTTCAACAGCTCGCGCTTGCAAAATTAGGCTGCGTCCACGCTGCCGCTGAGAGCGGTGACATCACCAACTCTCCAAGCCTGAGCGCAGGGTGTCCTGCATCATTTTGCAAGCGTGGATCGGGGCTATTTGTGTGTGTGTGTGGCTGTGTGTGGCTGTATGTGTGTGTGTGTGTGTGTGTGTGTGTGTGTGTGTGTGTGTGTGTGTGTGTGTCTGTGTGTGTGTGTCTGTGTGTGTGTGGCTGTGTGTGTGCATTGACTTCTGCTGAGCGCACTTCAAAGTCAATTTTGTTTGTCTCCCCAAGCGCTGAGCTTGGGAGAGCGTACGTGCACAAAGGCAATACTTTTGGGGGGCATTCATCCACCTCTTTGCTACCTCCCTTCCATCTCCCCCCCCTTTTGTTTCTACCTTATTTATTTTTTCCGTTTTCAATGTTTTCACTTTTTTTTTATTATTTCTGTACATTCATAGTGTGATTGATACAGTGGCAGCCGACCCTTTCCCTCGCAGAGGATCGCAGCGAAGCAGGTTGCCAGCGGAGGAGAGCAGGAACACAGCGCTATTGCAGGGCAGACACCGGGAGGGGCGTTTGACTTCACCGTGCTCGGGCGTGCTCCTCCCCGTACCTCCGAAGCCCCTGCGCGTGCGCACACACCATCACGAGGCCGCCACCTGCACTATCCTGTTCAGCCACCCGCACACATCTTCGGCTGCCCGCCCGTGCACATCTTATTGGCCGCCCCTCGCGTACAGCTTTTTCGTCCTCCCGCGCAAAGCGTCTGCCGGCCCGCGCACCCAGATTTCGCCGCACGTCGCCTGCGCCCCCCTAAATCTTGCACCTTATTGCCCCCCCCCAGTTTGCGCACCACTGCATTACAACACACACTCTCTCTCTCAATCAATCACCACATACACACCACATACACACACACACAATCCCCCCCCACACACACACACACACACTCACTCCCCCCCACACACACACACACACACACAATCCCCACACACACACACACTCAATCCCCCCACACACACACTCAATCCCCCCACACACACACTCAATCCCCCACCCACACACACACACAATCCCCCCCCCATACACACACACAAAATCCCCCCCACACACAAACACACCCCCCCCACACACAAACACACTCAATCCCCCCCCATACACAATCCCCCCCCACACACACTCAATCCCCCCCGCACACACTTAATCCCCCCCCACACACACACACTCAATCCCCCCCATACACTCAATCCCCCCCCACACACTCTCAATCCCCCCCCCCACACTCAATCCCCCCACGCACACACTCAATCCCCCCACACACACACACACTCAATTCCCCCCCATACACACACTCAATCCCCCCCCACACACACACACACTCAATCCCCCCCACACACACAATCCCCCCCCACACACACTCACTCAATCCCCCCCCCACACACACTCAACCCCCCCCCACACACACACACTCAATCCCCCCCACACACACACACTCAATCCCCCCCATACACTCAATCCCCCCCCACACACTCTCAATCCCCCCCCCACACTCAATCCCCCCCACACACACTCAATCCCCCCACACACACACACACTCAATTCCCCCCCACACACACACTCAATCCCCCCCCCCCCCACACACACACACTCAATCCCCCCCACACACACAATCCCCCCCCACACACACTCACTCAATCCCCCCCCCACACACACTCAACCCCCCCCCCCACACACACACACTCAATCCCCCCCCACACACTCAATCCCCCCCCACACACACTCAATCCCCCCCCCCACACACTCACTCAATCCCCCCCCCACACACTCACTCAATCCCCCCCCCCCATACCTTGTGACCTTGAGCAAGTCACGTTATCTCCCTGTGCCGCAGGCACCAAATAATAGATGTATGTGTAGGGATGTGGTAGGAACCTCATATGTGTGTTCAGTTGGTGTTTTGACTGTTCAGGAGAGTCATGTGGAGGTCTGCGCTGATGCAATAGCTGTGAGTCTGTGCAGCTCAAGGCAGAGAAGCTCCGCTGAGGAACTACAACTCCCATGAGCTCCTGGGCAGTCACCTGACTTGAGGAGCCAATCGGAAGGCTAGAATTACGGGAGGAGGAAAGGGAAGCGTGGGGGAGAGGCTAGTCAGAGGGGATCTGGAAGGTAAAGGAGGAGGGTGTATGCGTGCAGGGGGTCCGTGACCCGCCTGCATAGGCTAGCTTTACCCCGCAGGCCCTTAGGAGAAACCCCTGAGTCACAGTGTGCTGCTGTGCTGCAGGGACGGCCATAGTGCTAGCGATCAGTCACCTTACTGTGTACACAGTTAGGGACAAGCGTGCGGAGCAGGTTTGCTGGTGAGCTGCTTGGGACCAGACAGCTGCACTGCGGACATCCCAGACAAGCAAGGATTCGGCTGATCCTTTTCCAAGTATTACCGGTCACCGCCGTGACCGGAAGGTAGTAGATACGTCAAGTGCACCAACACCGGTCAACAGGCGCTGATCCCGCCTTAGGCGTAACTATAGGGAGACACTAGCGAGTACACACCGCTATCGTACTATTACACGGACACGGTGTGTGGGGCACGCGGTGACGGGATAGAGACACTCATAAGAGCGTGGCTGAGCCACTATTGTACAGGACAATATTCCCTAGGGGTGTGGCCGAGCCACTGATGTTAGAAGGACATTATCCGTTAGCGGTGTTAGGGTATGATAGAGTATAAGTATAGTGTTATAAGATAAGTGTATGCATATTGGGTTATTGCCACGGTTCATATAGAGTATAAGTTTATTATTGCACATAGTAAAGTTGGTTGCACGCATTGTATCGGTGTGTTTCTTGCCCAGGGGAATCTTACATGACGGTGATCCTGGGTAAGTGGAGGCGCTGCGATAATAAGTGTTACCCCAGGCTCCCAGCTAGCGGAGGCTCAGATCTCCTGGAGCCGCAGGTGCGCGCAGTTACCCGAAGTCGCTTAGAGTGTCAGAAAAAGGGCTACAAATGTCTTTTTTTATATAGCGCCATTAAATGTACATAGCGCTTCCCAGCAGTAATACATGTGACAATCATATAAATTACAAATAACAGGTCATGGGAATAAGTGCTTCAGACATAGATTGTAAGCTCTATGGGGTAGCGGCTCGCGCCTGCAAACATTCTATGTACAGCACTGCATACACTGGCGGTGGAAACATTACTACTGTTTTATATCAGACCTGACTGCTGATATAAACAGGACTTTAAAATCAGTTGCGATTCATAGAAAACCAGTGTGATCTGCCTGGCTTCTATCTAGGTGACGCTAGAGGGTGAGAGGGTGAGAGGCTGGTGTTGCTGTTTAGGGGGCGGGAGAAGAAATCATGGCGCCCTCCTCCCGTGTGAGGCAGGACAGTGATAGCCACGCGCGGACCCCCCGGTTACCTGGCTGCAGGCAGGGCTTGCGGACCCCCCGGTTACCTGGCTGCAGGCAGGGCTTGCGGACCCCCCGGTTACCTGGCTGCTGGCAGGGCTTGCGGACCCCCCCGGTTACCTGGCTGCAGGCAGGGCTTGCGGACCCCCCAAATACGTGGCTGAAGGCAGGGCTTGCGGACCCCCGGTTACCTGGCTGCTGGCAGGGCTTGCGGACCCCCCGGTTACCTGGCTGCAGGCAGGTCTTGCGGACCCCCCGATTACGTGGCTGCAGGCAGGGCTTGCTGACCCCCCGGTTACCTGGCTGCAGGCAGGGCTTGCGGACCCCCCAGTTACGTGGCTGCAGGCAGGGCTTGCAGACCCCCCGGTTACCTGGCTGCAGGCAGGGCTTGCGGACCCCCCGGTTACCTGGCTGCAGGCAGGGCTTGCGGACCCCCGGTTACCTGGCTGCAGGCAGGGCTTGCGGACCCCCCCCGGTTACCTGGCTGCAGGCAGGGCTTGCTGACCCCCCCGGTTACCTGGCTGCAGGCAGGGCTTGCGGACCCCCCCGGTTACCTGGCTGCAGGCAGGGCTTGCGGACCCCCGGTTACCTGGCTGCAGGCAGGGCTTGCGGACCCCCCCCGGTTACCTGGCTGCAGGCAGGGCTTGCTGACCCCCCCGGTTACCTGGCTGCAGGCAGGGCTTGCTGACCCCCCGGTTACCTGGCTGCAGGCAGGGCTTGCGGACCCCCCGGTTACCGGGCTGCAGGCAGGGCTTGCGGACCCCTCGGTTACCGGGCTGCAGGCAGGGCTTGCGGACCCCCTGGTTACCTGGCTGCAGGCAGGGCTTGCGGACCCCCCCGGTTACCTGGCTGCAGGCAGGGCGTGCGGACCCCCCGGTTACCTGGCTGCAGGCAGGGCTTGCTGACCCCCCCGGTTACCTGGCTGCAGGCAGGGCGTGCGGACCCCCCGGTTACCTGGCTGCAGGCAGGGCTTGCCCTTGGGCACCCGGTCGGCCCCGCACACGGTGAAGGTGTGAGTGTCGTCGCTCAGCCGCACGGTGACGCCGCGCTCGGGCCGTACGTGCAGCACCCGGCCCTGCATCCACACCAGGCCCACCTCCAGCCCGCCGGCTCCTTTCTCCAGCCAGAAGGAACCGGGCCGCCGCCGCACGCATTCCCTCAGCCGCCCCGCTAACATCTTCACCGCGGGGAGGTAACCTGGAAGCCGGGCCGCGCTGCAGGCCGATCTCCGGCGGCCGCCATGGTCGCCATGGAGACAGCAAAACTGGCGCGCCTTTTCTGACATTGACAGGGGACCAATCGCGGCTCCTGTACGAGAGCAGCAACCAATCATAGGAGAGGGGGGCTGGGCTGGTGACCCTGCATTAACCCCTTCCAGGCTGTTAGTGTGACAACCCTCTATAAAGACGTGTCTCTGTGTAATAAACCAATGTCAGAACAATACATGGCGCGCCTGTGTTTGTGTTTATTAAGCAGCAGTGTCACATATTCCAACATCTTTTTATAAATGTCAGGGGTCAAGTCTGCACTATGTCTGACCCCCATACAGGGGAAAGTGGTTCTTGGGTGAGCCATACTCCAGCTAACAGTAAACAATAATAATAATGACAACAACAAATATAATAAAGTTAATCTTATACTATATTAGTGAAAGCACTGTATGTTTGCCTGCCTGGATGTCCGGTGTCCCTAGGGGAAATCTCATTGGTCCCTTGGGTCGCCCGCCCCCGCACACCTCTCATTGGCCTGAGGCGGAGTGACGGCCCACACACACACACACACACACAACACAGCAGCTCTATACACACACACACAACACAGCAGCTCTATACACACACACACACACACACACACACACAACACAGCAGCTCTATACACACACACACACACACACACAACACAGCAGCTCTATACACACACACACACAACACAGCAGCTCTATACACACACACACACACAACACAGCAGCTCTATACACACACACACACACAACACAGCAGCTCTATACACACACACACACACAACACAGCAGCTCTATACACACACACACACACACACACACAACACAGCAGCTCTATACACACACACACACAACACAGCAGCTCTATACACACACACACACACACACAAGACAGCAGCTCTATACACACACACACAACACAGCAGCTCTATACACACACACACACAACACAGCAGCTCTATACACACACACACACACAACACAGCAGCTCTATACACACACACACACAACACAGCAGCTCTATACACACACACACACACACACAACACAGCAGCTCTATACACACACACACACCCTCTGTCCGCCCCCCTCCCCCCCCCCTCACGTGCGCCATCCTGCACTGGCTCCGGACGGGAAGCGCGGCCCTCCTACCCCAGCCGCTCCCTTACCTCCCCGGCGCTACCACCCGCTCAGGTAAGTCACTGTGCGTCCCACCTCAGCCTCAGGCCCACTGCGCGTCCCGCCTCAGCCTCAGGCCCACTGCGCGTCCCGCCTCAACCTCAGGCCCACTGCGCATCCCGCCTCAGCCTCAGGCCCACTGCGCGTCCCGCCTCAGCCTCAGGCCCACACAGGGCGCTTCCTACCGCCGCTCAGCCAGACGCCACATCGAGCGGGCGCCGGGGGGGGGGGGAGCGTGAGTCTTAGGCCCACACAGGGCGCTTCCTGCAGCCGCCTGCACGCCTCACTCAGCAGGACGGCACATCGGGGGACCAAGCGGCCGCCGGGGGGGGGAGCGCGAGTCACAGGGAACGGGGGGGGGGGAGTCACGGGGAACGGGGGGGGGGGGGAAATGCCCATACATAAATTATGACAATACATATGCCCACCGCTCTCCACCCCCCCCCACTCCCCTTTCCCCCACTCCCCTTCCCCCCCCCCACTCCCCTTCCCCCCCCCCCACTCCCCTTCCCCCCCCCCGCTCCCCTTCCCCCCCCCGCTCCCCTTTCTCCCCCCCCCGCTCCCCTTTCTCCCCCCCCCCGCTCCCCTTTCTCCCCCCCCCCGCTCCCCTTTCTCCCCCCCCCCGCTCCCTTTCTCCCCCCCCCCGCTCCCCTTTCTCCCCCCCCCCGCTCCCCTTTCTCCCCCCCCGCTCCCCTTTCTCCCCCCCGCTCCCCTTTCTCCCCCCCCGCTCCCCTTTCTCCCCCCCCCCGCTCCCCTTTCTCCCCCCCCCCCGCTCCCCTTTCTCCCCCCCCCCCGCTCCCCTTTCTCCCCCCCCCCCGCTCCCCTTTCTCCCCCCCCCCGCTCCCCTTTCTCCCCCCCCCCGCTCCCCTTTCTCCCCCCGCTCCCCTTTCTCCCCCCGCTCCCCTTTCTCCCCCCCGCTCCCCTTTCTCCCCCCCCCCGCTCCCCTTTCTCCCCCCCCCCGCTCCCCTTTCTCCCCCCCCCCGCTCCCCTTTCTCCCCCCCCCGCTCCCCTTTCTCCCCCCCCCCGCTCCCCTTTCTCCCCCCCCCCGCTCCCCTTTCTCCCCCCCCCGCTCCCCTTTCTCCCCCCCCGCTCCCCTTTCTCCCCCCCGCTCCCCTTTCTCCCCCCCGCTCCCCTTTCTCCCCCCCCGCTCCCCTTTCTCCCCCCCGCTCCCCTTTCTCCCCCCCCGCTCCCCTTTCTCCCCCCCCCGCTCCCCTTTCTCCCCCCCCCCCGCTCCCCTTTCTCCCCCCCCCCCGCTCCCCTTTCTCCCCCCCCCCCGCTCCCCTTTCTCCCCCCCCCGCTCCCCTTTCTCCCCCCCCCCCGCTCCCCTTTCTCCCCCCCCGCTCCCCTTTCTCCCCCCCGCTCCCCTTTCTCCCCCCCCCCGCTCCCCTTTCTCCCCCCCCCCGCTCCCCTTTCTCCCCCCCCCCGCTCCCCTTTCTCCCCCCCCCGCTCCCCTTTCTCCCCCCCCGCTCCCCTTTCTCCCCCCCCGCTCCCCTTTCTCCCCCCCCGCTCCCCTTTCTCCCCCCCCGCTCCCCTTTCTCCCCCCCCCGCTCCCCTTTCTCCCCCCCCCCGCTCCCCTTTCTCCCCCCCCCCGCTCCCCTTTCTCCCCCCCCCCGCTCCCCTTTCTCCCCCCCCCCCGCTCCCCTTTCTCCCCCCCCCCCGCTCCCCTTTCTCCCCCCCCCCGCTCCCCTTTCTCCCCCCCCCCCGCTCCCCTTTCTCCCCCCCCCCGCTCCCCTTTCTCCCCCCCCGCTCCCCTTTCTCCCCCCCCCCGCTCCCCTTTCTCCCCCCCCGCTCCCCTTTCTCCCCCCCCCGCTCCCCTTTCTCCCCCCCCCCCGAAACCTTTACAACAAATACTCACCTATTGTTCCACGAGTTATAAATAATACTACCTATTACGCATTTACATCCCGGGCAACGCCGGGTCTCTCAGCTAGTAAATAATAATAATGAAAGATGAATAAATAAATCCTAATGAAAAAGAAATAAGTAGCACCAAACATAATGACAATATTTGTTTGATGTTAACATTTAATAATATGTAACGTATAAAGCACCAAACCCCTACTCTCTCCACCAGAAGTACAAGGCTAATTTCATTTAAAATAGATTTGAAGCAAAAGGTGACACTGTGCTCATTTGCATGTCATTTCCCAGAGTCCCTGGCTGCAGTGGAAGCTGTATGGGATAATGGTGAAAAGCAGGGTTGCAGACCTGTCTGAGACATGTGAATGTGCTCACAAGGGAGATTGTTATTTCTCTTTAGTTCATAGTCATTTTTAGAGCAAAGATCAGCAACATTTTGCCTAAGACGACATTGTTTAGGATATTTACTAAATTGTACTAGGCCAGCAAGGCACTTTACAATGCTGTACAGTAACTAAGGCCCGGGCCATAGAGGGGTGGGGAGAGCGGATGCGCGCTAACGCTGAGGCTCTCCTGCTTAAGTCAGCCCGATTCCACGGAGCCAGCGTGCGCGAAGGGAGCCGGGGGGAGGTGGTTGGAGGCGGGGCAGTGACGTCGCTGGGCCAATCGCCCGCGATGCACTGACGTCAATGTCACGGCGCCGTGACGTTGACGCTGCTTAAGGCTGATTGGATGTTTTCAGCCGACAGCGCGCTGAAAAACAGCTTGGCGCTCGGCTGAAAACTCCAAAGCCTGAGCACGCCCGCGGACGCTCGCATGAGCCCCCTCTCAAGGCATCCTCATTGAGGATGCAGGGGCTCAGCGCGGAGCGTCCGCACGCCTCAGCGCTGCTTGTCCTTCTATGGACGCAGCCTTAGACTCCTTACAGACTATTCACTTGAGTGGACCATAAAGTGTCTTATAGAGGGAACTCTAAGGTGTCTTAAGATGCATTAAGATATATTATGTATGGAAATCTTTATTTATATAGCGCTTTATAAGAGAGGCAAGTACAGGGAATTATAGTACAATAAGTGCAACAAACAAAATCAGACAATAGGAAAGGAAATCCCTGGCCTGCAGAGCTTACAGTCTTAATGCTAGATCCATGGAACTCTGTTGTGTTTACGCTAATAACGGGACATTCCTGAAATTGGTACCTGACCCTGTGTGGAGGCAGAGACACAGGGGCAGTGCCTGCCAATATCATAAAGAGCAGTGCACTTCCTATTTAGTAGAAGTGTGTGTCAGAGTTAAGAGTTCAGTCCAGAGTTAGAGTCTGCTGAGTCTGTCACCTGGCTGGCCCAGGGTGACAGAGAGAGCCTATATCAATTGGCCGTTGGAGAAGGGGAGCCATCAGCCTCTGAGTAGAGCTGATGCAACCTTACTTAGGGAGGTGGACCAATTCCTCTCACCCTGTTTAGGGGGCGAGGGAAGAGCTAGCCCCACCCTGGGTGCCCTTGACCTGGGGTGGTGGCAGGGACACAGAGACCATCCTGAGGGAGAGCAGTCCTGTGTGGAGGAAGACACCCTGTACCTGATTGACAGTCTTGTTGCTGCTATTCTGCTGCTGTGAATAAAGAGCTGCGGCTGCTTTTAAAGATATACAGTGTGAGACTGGAATCTCTCATCCCCGGGGGGGGGGGGGGGACGACTCTCTGGAAGGATTCCACCCGTATTCCTGGGGCTCAGAGATGGAGGTGCTGCACCATTAAATGAGACGAAGGCATTCACCCCAGAAACCTGATCCTATCATCCCCCATACCATCGCGGGAGACTCAGGCCCCCCTGTTGCCAGCAGGTATGCACCACACTCAGACACGTAGCCAGGCCCTAGTACAGAGGAGGGGGCCCGATCTGCGATTGGCCCAGGGAAGGGGGGCTACATTGGGAATGGCTGTTACTTTTCTTCATATTAATGGGTATCCTCAAAGCTAATGATATGCCAAAATGACGTCCATTAGCAAAACTACAATTGTTTCTTCACTTTTTCTGCTTGATGAATAGGGTGACCAGATTTCGAAAATGAAAAACCGGGACACCTTAAAAAATAATTTATTAAACAAATTACATCACGTGACACCTCCTGTTGCCATGACAATAAGACACTCTGATGCCCCTGCAGTGTTAGTGTGTATAGAGGTGGGGGCTTTGCTTGGGCCCTTCAACTCTTACAGCCAGGGCATTATTGGCCAGGAATGCCCAGTTCGGAGGGGATTACTACTTCAAAATGTATTTGATTCGTAACAACATCAAAAAACTGTAATACCAATAACTAACAACCACAGACAATGGTAATCTAAACCATCAAATAAAATGTCTACGGCCCTTGTTCAAGCATGTTTGCGGTACTTACCAGATAAATCAGTGCCTGCAATCCACGACTGTATCCGCCTCTCCGAGCGTCTGTAAGCAATCCAGCGTTCCTGGTGTGTGGCTGAAGAG
>NW_027455918.1:0-28550 GCF_040206685.1 Ascaphus truei | reverse complement strand
GGACCCCCTCTTACACACACCATACACTTCAATGGGACCCCCTCTTACACACACCATACACTTCAATGGGACCCCCTCTTACACACACCATACACGTCAATGGGACCCCCTCTTACACACACCATACATGTCAATGGGACCCCCTCTTACACACACCATACACTTCAATGGGACCCCCTCTTACACACACCATACACTTCAATGGGACCCCCCCTCTTACACACACCATACATTCAATGGGACCCCCTCTTACACACACCATACACTTCAATGGGACCCCCTCTTACACACACCATACACTTCAATGGGACCCCCTCTTACACACACCATACACTTCTATGGGACCCCCCCTCTTACACACACCCATACACTTCAATGGGACCCCCTCTTACACACACCATACACTTCAATGGGACCCCCTCTTACACACACCATACACTTCAATGGGACCCCCCCTCTTACACACACCATACATTCAATGGGACCCCCTCTTACACACACCATACACTTCAATGGGACCCCCTCTTACACACACCATAC
The DNA here is from genome assembly GCF_040206685.1 of Ascaphus truei. NCBI lineage: Eukaryota > Metazoa > Chordata > Amphibia > Anura > Ascaphidae > Ascaphus > Ascaphus truei. Next base: position 28,010 of record NW_027455918.1, on the reverse strand, counting down.
ACTTCAATGGGACCCCCTCTTACACACACCATACACTTCTATGGGACCCCCCCCTCTTACACACACCATACACTTCAATGGGACCCCCTCTTACACACACCATACACTTCTATGGGACCCCCCCTCTTACACACACCATACACTTCAATGGGACTCCCTCTTACACACACCATACACTTCAATGGGAACCCCTCTTACACACACCATACACTTCAATGGGACCCCCTCTTACACACACCATACACTTCAATGGGACCCCCTCTTACACGCACCATGCACTTCAATGGGACCCCCTCTTACACACACCATACACTTCAATGGGACCCCCTCTTACACACACCCATACACTTCAATGGGACCCCCTCTTACACACACCATACACTTCAATGGGACCCCCTCTTACACATCCATACACTTCAATGGGACCCCCTCTTACACACACCATACACTTCAATGGGACCCCCTCTTACACACACACCATACACTTCAATGGGACCCCCTCTTACACACACCATACACTTCAATGGGACCCCCCCTCTTACACACACCATACACTTCAATGGGACCCCTTCTTACACACACCATACACTTCAATGGGACCCCCCCTCTTACACACACCATACACTTCAATGGGACCCCCTCTTACACACACCATACACTTCAATGGGACCCCCTCTTACACACACCATACACTTCAATGGGACCCCCTCTTACACACACCATACACTTCAATGGGACCCCCTCTTACACACACCATACACTTCAATGGAACCCCCTCTTACACACACCATACACTTCAATGGGACCCCCTCTTACACACACCATACACTTCAATGGGACCCCCTCTTACACACACCATACACGTCAATGGGACCCCCTCTAAATACCCCATACACTTCAATGGGACCCCCTCTTACACACACCATACACTTCAATGGGACCCCCTCTTACACACACCATACACGTCAATGGGACCCCCTCTTACACACACCATACACGTCAATGGGACCCCCTCTTACACACACCATACACTTCAATGGGACCCCCTCTTACACACCCATACACTTCAATGGGACTCCCCCTCTTACACACACCGATACACTTCAATGGGACCCCCCCTCTTACACACCCATACACTTCAATGGGACCCCCTCTTACACACACCATACACTTCAATGGGATCCCCTCTTACACACCCATACACTTCAATGGGACCCTCACTTACACACACCATACACTTCAATGGGACCCCCTCTTACACACACCATACACGTGAATGGGACCCCCTCTTACACACACCATACACTTCAATGGGACCCCCTCTTACACACACCATACACTTCAATGGGATCCCCTCTTACACACACCATACACTTCAATGGGATCCCCTCTTACACACACCATACACTTCAATGGGACCCCTCTTACACACCCATACACTTCAATGGGACCCCCTCTTACACACACCATACACTTCAATGGGTCCCCCTCTTACACACACCATACACTTCAATGGGACCCCTCTTACACACCCATACACTTCAATGGGACCCCCTCTTACACACCCCATGCACTTCAATGGGACCCCCTCTTACACACACCATACACTTCAATTGGATCCCCTCTTACACACACCATACACTTCAATGGGTCCCCCTCTTACACACACCATACACTTCAATGGGACCCCTCTTACACACCCATACACTTCAATGGGACCCCCTCTTACACACCCCATGCACTTCAATGGGACCCCCTCTTACACACACCATACACTTCAATGGGATCCCCTCTTACACACACCATACACTTCAATGGGATCCCCCCTCTTACACACACCATACACTTCAATGGGACCCCCTCTTACACACACCATACACTTCAATGGGATCCCCCCTCTTACACACACCATACACTTCAATGGGACCCCCTCTTACACACCCCATGCACTTCAATGGGACCCCCTCTTACACACACCATACACTTCAATGGGACCCCTTCTTACACACACCATACACTTCAATGGGACCCCCTCTTACACACACCATACACTTCAATGGGACCCCCTCTTACACACACCATATACTTCAATGGGACCCCCTCTTACACACACCATACACTTCAATGGGACCCCCTCTTACACACACCATACACTTCAATGGGACCCCCCCTCTTACACACCATACACTTCAATGGAACCCCTCTTACACACACCATACACTTCAATGGGACCCCTCTTACACACACCATACACTTCAATGGGACCCCCTCTTACACACACCATACACTTCTATGGGACCCCCTCTTACACACACCATACACTTCAATGGGACCCCCCCTCTTACACACACCATACACTTCAATGGGACCCCCTCTTACACACCATACACTTCAATGGGACCCCCACTTACACACACACCATACACTTCAATGGGGCCCCCCCTCTTACACACACCATACACTTCAATGGGACCCCCCCTCTTACACACACCATACACTTCAATGGGACCCCCTCTTACACACCATACACTTCAATGGGACCCCCACTTACACACACCATACACTTCAATGGGGCCCCCCCTCTTACACACACCCATACACTTCAATGGGACTCCCTCTTACACACACCATACACTTCAATGGGACCCCCTCTTACACACCATACACTTCAATGGGACCCCCTCTTACACACAAAACACTTCAATGGGACCCCCTCTTACACACACCATACACTTCAATGGGACCCCCTCTTACACACACCATGCACTTCAATGGGACCCCCTCTTACACACACCATACACGTCAATGGGATCCCCTCTTACACACACCATACACTTCAATGGGACCCCCTCTTACACACACCATACACTTCAATGGGACCCCCTCTTACACACAAAACACTTCAATGGGACCCCCTCTTACACACCCCATACACTTCAATGGGACCCCCTCTTACACACACCATACACTTCAATGGGACCCCCTCTTACACACCCATACACTTCAATGGGACCCCCTCTTACACACACCATACACGTCAATGGGACCCCCTCTTACACACACCACACACTTCAATGGGACCCCCTCATACACACCCATACACTTCAATGGGACCCCCCCCCTCTTACACACACCATACACTTCTATGGGACCCCCCCCTCTTACACACACCATACACGTCAATGGGACCCCCTCTTACACACACCACACACTTCAATGGGACCCCCTCTTACACACACCCATACACTTCAATGGGACCCCCTCTTACACACACCATACACTTCAATGGGACCCCCTCTTACACACACCATACACTTCAATGGGACCCCCTCTTACACACACCATACACTTCAATGGGACCCCCTCTTACACACACCATACACTTCAATGGGATCCCCCCTCTTACACACCCATACACTTCAATGGGACCCCCTCTTACACACACCATACACTTCAATGGGACCCCCTCTTACACACACCATACACTTCAATGGGATCCCCCCTCTTACACACCCATACACTTCAATGGGACCCCCTCTTACACACACCATACACTTCAATGGGATCCCCCCTCTTACACACACCATACACTTCAATGGGACCCCCTCTTACACACCATACACTTCAATGGGACCCCCTCTTACACACCCCATGCACTTCAATGGGATCCCCTCTTACACACACCATACACTTCAATGGGACCCCCTCTTACACACACCATACACTTCAATGGGATCCCCTCTTACACACACCATACACTTCAATGGGACCCCCTCTTACACACCATACACTTCAATGTGACCCCCTCTTACACACACCATACACTTCAATGGGACCCCCTCTTACACACACCATACACTTCAATGGGACCCCCTCTTACACACACCCATACACTTCAATGGGATCCCCTCTTACACACACCATACACTTCAATGGGATCCCCTCTTACACACACCCATACACTTCAATGGGACCCCCTCTTACACACACCATACACTTCAATGGGATCCCCTCTTACACACACCATACACTTCAATGGGACCCCCTCTTACACACCCATACACTTCAATGGGACTCCCTCTTACACACACCATACACTTCAATGGGACCCCCTCTTACACACACCATACACTTCAATGGGACCCCCTCTTACACACCCATACACTTCAATGGAACCCCCTCTTACACACACCATACACTTCAATGGGACCCCCTCTTACACACACCATACACGTCAATGGGACCCCCTCTTACACACACAATACACGTCAATGGGACCCCTTCTTACACACACCATACACTTCAATGGGACCCCCTCTTACACACACCATACACTTCAATGGGACCCCCTCTTACACACACCATACACTTCAATGGGCCCCCGTCTTACACACACAATACACGTCAATGGGACCCCCTCTTACACACACCATACACTTCAATGGGACCCCCTCTTACACACACAATACACGTCAATGGGACCCCTTCTTACACACACCATACACTTCAATGGGACCCCCTCTTACACACACCATACACTTCAATGGGACCCCCTCTTACATACACCATACACTTCAATGGGACCCCCTCTTACACACACCATACACGTCAATGGGACCCCCTCTTACACACACCATACACTTCAATGGGACCCCCTCTTACACACACCATACACTTCAATGGGACCCCCTCTTACACACCATGCACTTCAATGGGACCCCCCCTCTTACACACATCATACACTTCAATGGGACCCCCTCTTACACACCCCATGCACTTCAATGGGACCCCCTCTTACACACACCATACACTTCTATGGGATCCCCTCTTACACACACCATACACTTCAATGGGACTCCCTCTTACACACACCATGTACTTCAATGGGACCCCCTCTTACACACACCACACACTTCAATGGGACCCCCTCTTACACACACCATGTACTTCAATGGGACCCCCTCTTACACACACCACACACTTCAATGGGACCCCCCTCTTACACACACCATACACTTCAATGGGACTCCCTCTTACACACACCATGTACTTCAATGGGACCCCCTCTTACACACACCACACACTTCAATGGGACCCCCTCTTACACACACCATGTACTTCAATGGGACCCCCTCTTACACACACCACACACTTCAATGGGACCCCCTCTTACACACACCATACACTTCAATGGGACCCCCTCTTACACACACCATACACGTCAATGGGATCCCCTCTTACACACACCATACACTTCAATGGGACCCCCTCTTACACACACCATACATTCAATGGGACCCCCTCTTACACACACCACACACTTCAATGGGACCCCCTCTTACACACACCATACACTTCAATGGGACCCCCTCTTACACACACCATACACGTCAATGGGATCCCCTCTTACACACACCATACACTTCAATAGGACCCCCTCTTACACACACCATACACTTCAATGGGACTCCCTCTTACACACACCATGTACTTCAATGGGACCCCCTCTTACACACACCATACATTTCAATGGGACCCCCTCTTACACACCCCATGCACTTCAATGGGACCCCCTCTTACACACACCATACACTTCAATGGGACCCCCTCTTACACACACCATACACTTCAATGGGATCCCCTCTTACACACACCATACACTTCAATGGGACCCCCTCTTACACACACCATACACGTCAATGGGACCCCCCCTCTTACACACACCATACACTTCAATGGGACCCCCTCTTACACACACCATCCATGTCAATGGGATCCCCTCTTACACACACCATACACTTCAATGGGACCCCCTCTTACACACACCATGCACTTCAATGGGACCCCCTCTTACACACACCATACACTTCAATGGGACCCCCTCTTACACACACCATACACTTCAATGGGACCCCCTCTTACACACACCATGCACTTCAATGGGACCCCCTCTTACACACCATACACTTCAATGGGACCCCTTCTTACACACACCATACACTTCAATGGGATCCCCTCTTACACACACCATGCACTTCAATGGGACCCCCTCTTACACACACCATACACTTCAATGGGACTCCCTCTTACACACACCATACACTTCAATGGGACCCCCTCTTACACACCCATACACTTCAATGGGACCCCCCTCTTACACACCCATACACTTCAATGGGATCCCCTCTTACACACACCATACACTTCAATGGGACCCCCTCTTACACACCCATACACTTCAATGGGACCCCTCTTACACACCATACACTTCAATGGGACCCCCTCTTACACACACCATACACTTCAATGGGACCCCCTCTTACACACACCATACACTTCAATGGGACCCCCTCTTACACACACCCATACACTTCAATGGGACCCCCCCTCTTACACACACCATACACTTCAATGGGACCCCTTCTTACACACACCATACACTTCAATGGGACCCCCTCTTACACACACCATACACTTCAATGGGACCCCCTCTTACACACACCATACACTTCAATGGGACCCCTTCTTACACACACCATACACTTCAATGGGACCCCCTCTTACACACACCATACACGTCAATGGGACCCCCTCTTACACACACCATACACTTCAATGGGATCCCCTCTTACACACACCCATACACGTCAATGGGACCCCCCCTCTTACACACACCATACACTTCAATGGGACCCCCTCTTACACACCCATACACTTCAATGGGACCCCCCCCTCTTACACACCCATACACGTCAATGGGACCCCCCCTCTTACACACACCATACACTTCAATGGGATCCCCTCTTACACACACCATACACTTCAATGGGACCCCCTCTTACACGCACCATACACTTCAATGGGACCCCCTCTTACACACCATACACTTCAATGGGACTCCCCCTCTTACACGCCCCATACACTTCAATGGGACCCCCTCTTACACACACCATACACGTCAATGGGACCCCCCTCTTACACACACCATACACTTCAATGGGACCCCCTCTTACACACCATACACTTCAATGGGACCCCCTCTTACACACCCCATACACTTCAATGGGACCCCCTCTTACACACACCATACACTTCAATGGGACCCCCTCTTACACACACCATACACTTCAATGGGACCCCCTCTTACACACACCATACACTTCAATGGGACCCCCTCTTAAACACACCATACACGTCAATGGGACCCCCTCTTACACACACCATACACTTCAATGGGACCCCCTCTTACACACCCATACACTTCAATGGGACCCCCTCTTACACACCCATGCACTTCAATGGGACCCCCTCTTACACACACCATACACTTCAATGGGACCCCCTCTTACACACCCATACACTTCAATGGGACCCCCTCTTACACACACCCATACACTTCAATGGGACCCCCTCTTACACACCATACACTTCAATGGGACCCCCCCTCTTACACACCACACACTTCAATGGGACCCCCTCTTACACACACCATACACTTCAATGGGACCCCCTCTTACACACACCATACACTTCAATGGGACCCCCCCCCCCTCTTACACACACCGCACACTTAAATGGGACCCCCTATCTTACACACACCATGTCCCATTAAAGTATACAGAGTGTGTAATAGGGGGCGTCCCGAAAACAGGGGGTTGGCAATCAAGGGAAAATATTTTTCCAAAATCAAGTCTGTAAAATGTGTGTGTTTGTACTGCTGGGAGATTGCCAATATCTCTTACAATCAGGTGCACAGATACACAATAAAAGTATCAGTGTGTGTGATGTGTATTGTATTGTATTGTATGTCTTTATTTATATAGCGCCATTAATGTACATAGCGCTTCACAGTAGTAATACATGTGTAACAGAATCAGTCTTAATTTGTGTGTAACAGTTTGTCTGTATGTGTCTGTGTGGGGGGGGGGTAGAGTGAGAGAGGGGGGGTAGAGTGAGAGAGGGGGGTAGAGTGAGAGAGGAGGGGGTAGAGTGAGAGGAGGGGTAGAGTGAGAGAGGAGGGGGTAAAGTGAGAGAGGTGGGGGTAGAGTGAGAGAGGAGGGGGTAGAGTGAGAGAGGAGGGGGTAGAGTGAGAGAGGAGGGGGTAGAGTGAGAGAGGAGAGAGGAGGGGGTAGAGTTAGAGAGGGGGGGTAGAGTGAGAGAGGAGGGGGTAGAGTGAGAGAGGAGGGGTAGAGTGAGAGAGGAGAGAGTAGGGGGTAGAGTGAGAGAGGGGGGGTAGAGTGAGAGAGGAGGGGGTCGAGTGAGAGAGGAGGGGGTAGAGTGAGAGAGGAGGGGGGTAGAGTGAGAGAGGAGGGGGTAGAGTGAGAGAGGGGGGTAGAGTGAGGTGGGGGGTAGAGTGAGAGAGGAGGGGGTAGAGTGAGAGAGGAGGGGGTAGAGTGAGGGGGGGGGGTAGAGTGAGAGAGGAGGGGGTAGAGTGAGAGAGGAGGGGGTAGAGTGAGAGAGGAGGGGGGTAGAGTGAGAGAGGAGGGGGTAGAGTGAGAGAGGAGAGAGGAGGGGGTAGAGTGAGAGAGGAGGGGTAGAGTGAGAGAGGAGGGGGTAGAGTGAGAGAGGAGGGGGGTAGAGTGAGAGAGGAGGGGGGTAGAGTGAGAGAGGAGGGGGTAGAGTGAGAGAGGAGGGGGTAGAGTGAGAGAGGAGGGGGTAGAGTGAGAGAGGAGGGGGTAGAGTGAGAGAGGAGGGGGTAGAGTGAGAGAGGTGGGGTAGAGTGAGAGAGGTGGGGGTAGAGTGAGAGAGGAGGGGGTAGAGTGAGAGAGGAGGGGTAGAGTGAGAGAGGAGAGAGTAGGGGGTAGAGTGAGAGAGGGGGGTAGAGTGAGAGAGGAGGGGGTAGAGTGAGAGAGGAGGGGGTAGAGTGAGAGAGGAGGGGGGTAGAGTGAGAGAGGAGGGGGTAGAGTGAGAGAGGGGGGGGTAGAGTGAGGTGGGGGGTAGAGTGAGAGAGGAGGGGGTAGAGTGAGAGAGGAGGGGGTAGAGTGAGAGAGGAGGCGGTAGAGTGAGAGAGGAGGGGGTAGAGTGAGAGAGGAGGGGGTAGAGTGAGGGGGGGGTAGAGTGAGAGAGGAGGGGGTAGAGTGAGAGAGGAGGGGGTAGAGTGAGAGAGGAGGGGGGTAGAGTGAGAGAGGAGGGGGTAGAGTGAGAGAGGGGGGTAGAGTGAGAGAGGAGGGGGTAGAGTGAGAGAAGAGGGGGTAGAGTGAGAGAGGAGGGGGTAGAGTGAGAGAGGGGGTAGAGTGAGAGAGGGGGTAGAGTGAGAGAGGTGGGGGTAGAGTGAGAGAGGAGGGGGTAGAGTGAGAGAGGAGGGGGTAGAGTGAGAGAGGAGGGGGTAGAGTGAGAGAGGGGGGGTAGAGTGAGAGAGGGGGGTAGAGTTAGAGAGGAGGGGGTAGAGTGAGAGAGGGGGGGTAGAGTGAGAGAGGGGGGTAGAGTGAGAGAGGAGGGGGTAGAGTGAGAGAGGTGGGGGTAGAGTGAGAAAGGTGGGGGTAGAGTGAGAGAGGAAGGGGTAGAGTGAGAGAGGAGGGGGTAGAGTGAGAGAGGAGTGGGTAGAGTGAGAGAGGAAGGGGTAGAGTGAGAGAGGAGGGGTAGAGTGAGAAAGGAGGGGGTAGAGTGAGAGAGGAGGCTTAGAGTGAGAGAGGGGGCTTAGAGTGAGAGAGGAGGGGGTAGAGTGAGAGAGGAGGGGGTAGAGTGAGAGAGGAGGGGGTAGAGTGAGAGAGGAGGGGGTAGAGTGAGAGAGGGGGCTTAGAGTGAGAGAGGGGCTTAGAGTGAGAGAGGAGGGGGTAGAGTGAGAGAGGAGGGGGTAAAGTGAGAGAGGAGGCTTAGAGTGAGAGAGGGGGCTTAGAGTGAGTGTGGAGGGGGAGGGGGAGATAGATGGGGAAGTGAGAGAGAAGGGGGGAAGAGTGAGTGAGGAGGTGGGGAGAGTGAGATAGGAGGGGGAAGAGTGAGATAGGAGGGGGAAGAGTGAAAGAGGTGGGGGGGAGTGAGATAGGAGGGTGGGAGAGTGAGAGAGGAGGGGGGATAGTGAGAGAGGAGGGGGAAAGTGAGATAGGAGAGTGGGGAGAGTGGAGAGGAGGGGGAGTGAGAGGAGAGGGGAGCGTGAGATGGGAGGGGGGAGAGTGAGAGAGGAGGGGGGAGAGTGAGCTAGGAAGGAGTGTGAGAGGGGGGAGAGTGAAGAGGAGGGGGGAAAGTGAGATATGAGAGGGGGTGACAGTGAGATAGGAGGGGGGGAGTGAGAGAGGAGTGGGGTGAAGTTACATGGTTACATGGTTGCATATGTCCATCATGTTCAGACGACAGATTCTTTATCCTATATCCGTACTTACAGTATATTGAGCCAGAGGAAGCAAACACACAGCCCCAGTGACACATCATCCAAAGATATCTCATAAGGGGGAAAATAAATTCCTTCCTGACCCCAATAATCAGATTACTCCCTGGATCAGCGACCTTCCCGTGTTTACTTATTAGGAATGTCCATGTATATATACCTTTCCTGTGTGTGTGTGTATATGTATGTGTATCAGTGTGTTAATGTATGTGTATCCGTGTGTATGTATGTGCATCAGTGTGTCTGTGTGAGTATCAGTGTTTGTGTATCAGTGTGTATGTATGTGTATCAGTGTGTATTTATGTATGTGTATCAGTGTCAGTGTGTGTGTGTGTGTGTGTGTGTGTGTGTGTGTGTGTGTGTGTGTGTGTGTGTGTGTGTGTGTGTGTGTGTGTGTGTGTGTGTGTGTGTGTGTGTGTGTGTGTGTGTGTGTGTGTGTCTCCTATAATGGCTATGAGTCAGTCTAAACCTGTGTGTGTGTGTATCAGTGTGCATGTATTGTATTGTATTGTATGTCTTTATTTATATAGCGCCATAAATGTACATAGCGCTTCACAGCAGTAATATATGTCATATAAATAACAAATAATATAAATCAGGTCATGGGAATAAGCGTTTCAGACATAAAAGTAACATTAAGGAAGAGGAGTCCCTGCCCGAGGAGCTTACAGTATAATTGGGATAACGTACAGAGACAGTAGGAGGGAGTTCTGGTAAGTGCGTCTGCAGGGGGCCAAGCTTTATGTATCACTAGCTGAGAGACCCGGCGTTGCCCGGGATGTAAATGCGTAATAGGTAGTATTATTTATAAATCGTGGAACAATAGGTGAGTATTTGTTGTAAAGGTTGGATAATAATATTGAAAAGAAAGATGGAAGAAAATGTAATACGATGTTGTATAAAAATGGTTTATTGTAACCACACCACAGTACAATGTATATTTTGGTGGCATAAGTGATGTAAAAATCTGAGTCGTGTGTCCTGCTAGGGTGTGAGGCGGCGGGTGGCGCGTGGGTTGTGAGTGCTGTGTGCGAGTGGGGGTCCTGCTAGGGTGTGAGGCGGCGGGTGGTGCCTGGGTTGTGAGTGCTGTCTGTGAGTGGGGGTCCTGCAAGGGTGTGAGGCGGCGGGTGGTGCGTGGGTTGTGAGTGCTGTCTGTGAGTGGGGTCCTGCTAGGGTGTGAGGCGGTGGGTCAGTGATGTCGGTGCGTAGGGGCGGGAGGCAACAGGTGTGTGTGGCGGCAGGTATGTGTCGAGTGTGGCGGGTGTCTGTTGAGTGCGTGCAGCGGCTGTGAGGCGGTGGGTGAAAGGCAGAGGCGGACGGAGTAAGGGCGGGTGAAAGGCAGAGGCGGGGGTGGGGAGGCGTTAAGGCGGGCAGGAAGGCGAAGGGCGGCGGGAAGGGGAGGAGGGGGTGGAGGAGGGGGGCAAGGGGTGGAGGAGGGGGGCAAGGGGTGGAGGAGGGGGGAAGGGTTAGAGGAGGGGGGGGAAGGGTTAGAGGAGGGGGGGAAGGGGCGGAGGGAATGGGGGGGCGGTGGGAGGCGGTGGGAAGGGGGGGTGGGAGGCGGTGGGAAGGGGGGGTGGGAGGCGGTGGGAAGGGGGGTGGGAGGCGGTGGGAAGGGGGGGGAGGCGGTGGGAAGGGGTGGGGGGAGGCGGTGGGAAGGGGGGCTGGGAGGCGGTGGGAAGGGGGGGGGAGGCGGTGGGAAGGGGGGGAACGGGGAGGCGGTGGGAAGGGGGGGGGGGCGGTGGGAAGGGGGGGGAGGCGGTGGGAAGGTGGAGGGAAGGGGGGGAAGGCGGTGGGAAGGGGGGGGAGGCGGTGGGAAGGGGGGGGGAGGGCGGGGGGGAAGGGGGGGGGGAGGGGGGAGGCGGTGGGAAGGGGGGGGAGGCGGTGGGAAGGGGGGTGGAGGGGAGGTGAAGGGGGGGGTGGAGGGGAGGTGAAGGTGGGGGGGTGGAGGGGAGGTGGAGGGGGGTGGAGGGGAGGTGAAGGGGGGGAGTGGAAGGGAGGTGAAGGGGGGGGTGGAAGGGAGGTGAAGGGGGGGTGGAAGGGAGGTGAAGGGGGGGGTGGAGGGGAGGTGAAGGGGGGGGGTGGAGGGGAGGTGAATGGGGGGTGGAGGGGAGGTGAAGGGGGGGTGGAGGGGGGGAGATAAATGGGGAGGTGAAGGGGGGTGGAAGGGAGAAGTGGAGTGAGGGGAGGTGAAAGGGGGTGAGGGGAGCTGATGGGGGGTGAGGGTGGGTGAGGGGAGGTGAAGGCCGCTCACTCACCCGTCCGGCAGGTCCCACGTGGATCTGAGGCGGGAGGCAGCGTGTTGTGGCCGCTCTCCCGCTGTGTCCCGGGCGCTCGCTCGCTCCCCCGCTGACTGTTGCGGCGCCGGGGGGGGGGGTATCGGGGAGATACTGACACTGGAGGGAGGGGGGGTGGAGGGAGGTGAAGGGGGGGTGGAGGGGAGGTGAAGGCCGCTCACTCACCCATCCGGCAGGTCCCACGTGGATCTGAGGCGGGAGGCAGCGTGTTGTGGACGCTCCCCCGCTGTGTCCCGGGCGCCGCCATCTTGGGCACTCGGCGCCGCGAGGCAGCCTGCCTGGCCACTGGCTGTTCCCCCGCCGGGGAGGGGGGGGGCATGTATATGTGTGTGGGGGGGGGGGAGGTGGGAGATATAGAGGGGGGGTCTCGCACGGCCGCTGACACTGGGTGGGGGGGGGGGGCGCTGAAGGGGTAATAATAGTGTGTGTGTCCCGCTGACTGTAGCGGCGCCGGGGAGGGGGGGGGGGCGCTGAAGGGGTAATAATAGTGTGTGTGTCCCCCGCTGAATGTAGCTGCGCCGGGGAGGGGGTGAGTTGTAGCGCCGGTGAGGGGGGGGCATGTATATGTGTGGGGGGGGAGAGGTGGGAGATATAGAGGGGGGGTCTCGCACGGCCGCTGACACTGGGTGGGGGGGGGGGGGCGCTGAAGGGGTAATAATAGTGTGTGTGTCCCGCTGACTGTAGCGGCGCCGGGGGAGGGGGGGGTCGGGGTGAAAGCACGGGAGACACGGGGAGAGGAGGAGGTGCGCGCGGGTGCTGCTAACACTGTGAGCCCCGCTAATGTATGTAACAGTGTGTGTGTGTGTGTGTGTGTGTGTGTCACTGTGTGTGTGTGTCACTGTGTGTGTGTCTGTCACTGTGTGTGTGTGTCCGTGTGTGTGTGTGTGTGTGTGTGTGTGTGTGTGTGTGTGTGTGTGTGTGTGTGTGTGTGTGTGTGTGTGTGTGTGTGTGTGTGTGTGTGTGTGTGTGTGTGTGTGTGTGTGTGTGTGTGTGTGTGTGTGTGTGTGTGTGTCTGTCACTGTGTGTGTGTGTGTGTGTGTGTGTGTGTGTGTGTGTGTGTGTGTGTGTGTGTGTGTGTGTGTGTGTGTGTGTGTGTGTGTGTGTGTGTGTGTGTGTGTGTGTGTGTGTGTCTGTGTGTGTGTGTGTGTGTGTGTGTGTGTGTGTGTGTGTGTGTGTGTGTGTGTGTGTGTCTGTGTGTGTGTCTGTGTGTGTGTGTCCCCCCTGTGTGTGTGTGTCCCTGTGTTCCCTGTGTGTGTGTGTCCCTGTGTTCCCTGTGTGTGTGTCCCTTGGCCCGTCACTCCGCCTCAGGCCAATGAGAGGTGTGCGGGGGCGGGCGGGCCAAGGGACCAATGAGATTTCCCCTAGGGACACCGGACATCCAGGCAGGCATGCATGCATGCAGGCAGGCAGGCAAACATACAGTGCTTTCACTAATATAGTATAAGATGTGTCCAGGAATATCCACAGTGCTATTCATATGCTTCTTTAAGCAGGTGTGTCTTAAGGTGGGTCTTAAAGGTGGATAGAGAGGGTGCTAGTCGGGTACTGAGGGGAAGGGCATTCCAGAGGTGTGGGGCAGTCAGTGAGAAAGGGTTAAGGCGGGAGAGGGCTTTAGATGCAAAGGGGGTAGAAAGAAGACATCCTTGAGAAGAACGCAAGAGTCGGGATCGTGCATAGCGAGAATTAGGGTGAGATGTAAGGAGGGGCAGAGGAGGGTATAGAGAGATATTAGGGTGAGATGTAAGGAGGGGCAGAGGGGGGTATAGTGAGATATTGGGGTGAGATGTAAGAGGGGCAGAGGAGGGTATAGTGAGATATTAGGGTGAGATGTAAGGAGGGGCAGAGGAGGGTATAGTGAGATATTAGGGTGAGATGTAAGGAGGGGCAGAGGAGGGTATAGTGAGATATTAGGGTGAGATGTAAGGAGGGGCAGAGGAGTGTAAAGCTTTAAAAGTAAGGAGGAGAATTGAGTGTGAGATACGGGATGTATTAAGTTTATTAGTGTGTACTTGTGTGTATCAGCGTGTATCAGTGTGTGTGTGTGTGTGTGTGTGTGTGTGTGTGTGTGTGTGTGTGTGTGTGTGTGTGTGTGTGTGTGTGTGTGTGTGTGTGTGTGTATCAATGTATATGCATGTGTATCAGTGTCTGTGTTTGAGTGTGTATGTATCTGTGGGTATGTATGTGTATCAGTGTGAGTGTATATCAGTGTGTATGTATGTGTATCAGTGTGTCTGTGTCAGTGTGAGTGTGTATCAGTGTGTATGTCTGTGTTTCAGTGTCAGTGTGAGTGTATCAGTGTGTGTGTATCAGTGTGTATGTCTGTGTATCAGTGCCTGTGTGTCAGTGTGTGTGTGTATCAGTGTGTCTGTGCCAGTGTGAGTGTGTATCAGTGTGTATGTCTGTGTTTCAGTGTCAGTGTGTGTGTATCAGTGTGTATGTCTGTGTGTCAGTGTGTGTGTCAGTGTGTGTGTGTGTGTGTGTGTGTGTGTGTGTGTGTGTGTGTGTGTGTGTGTGTGTGTGTGTGTGTGTGTGTGTGTGTGTCAGTTTGTATGTATGTGTATCAATGTGTGTGTGTGCATCAGTGTGTATGTATGTGTAAATGTGTCTGTGTGTGTGTATCAGTGTGTATGTATGTGTATCAGTGTCTGTGTGTGTGTATCAGTGTGTATGTATGTGTATCAGTGTCTGTGTGTCAGTGTGTGTGCATCAGTGTGTATGTATGTGTATCTGTGTCAGTGTGTGTATCAGTGTGTATGTATGTGTATCAGTGTGTGTATATCAGTGTGTATGTATCATGTGTATGCATGTGTATCAGTGTCTGTGTGTGTATCAGTGTGTATGTATGTGTATCAGTATCTGCGTATGTATCAGTGTGTATGTATGTGTATCAGTGTCTGTGTCAGTGTGTGTGTGTTTATTAGTGTGTATGTGTGTATCAGTGTGTGTGTATAAGTGTGTATGCATGTGTATCAGTGTCTGTGTGTGTATCAGTGTGTATGTATGTGTATCAGTGTGTGTGTGTGTATCAGTGTGTGTGTCTGTGTGTGTGTATAAGTGTGTATGCATGTGTATCAGTATCTGCGTGTGTATCAGTGTGTATGTATGTGTATCAGTGTGTGTGTGTGTGTGTGTATCAGTGTGTGTGTCTGTGTGTGTGTGTGTTTATTAGTGTGTATGTGTGTATCAGTGTGTGTATAAGTGTGTATGCATGTGTATCAGTGTCTGTATGTGTATCAGTGTGTGTGTGTATCAGTGTGTGTGTGTGTATCAGTGTGTGTGTGTATCAGTGTGTGTGTGTGTGTATAAGTGTGTAGGCATGTGTATCAGTGTCTGTGTGTGTATCAGTGTATATGTATGTGTATCAGTGTGTGTGTGTATCAGTGTGTGTGTCTGTGTGTGTATCAGTGTGTGTGTGTGTATAAGTGTGTATGTATGTGTATCAGTGTCTGTGTGTGTGTATCAGTGTCTGTGTGTGTATCAGTGTGTATGTATGTGTGTCAGTATCTGCGTGTGTATCAGTGTGTATGTATGTGTATCAGTGTCTGTGTCAGTGTGTGTGTGTTTATTAGTGTGTATGTGTGTATCAGTGTGTGTGTGTATAAGTGTGTATGTATGTGTATCAGTGTCTGTGTGTGTGTATCAGTGTGTGTGTGTGTATAAGTGTGTATGCATGTGTATCAGTGTCTGTGTGTGTATCAGTGTGTATGTATGTGTATCAGTGTCTGTGTCAGTGTGTGTGTGTTTATTAGTGTGTATGTGTGTATCAGTGTGTGTGTATAAGTGTGTATGTATGTGTATCAGTGTCTGTGTGTGTGTATCAGTGTGTGTGTGTGTATAAGTGTGTATGCATGTGTATCAGTGTCTGTGTGTGTATCAGTGTGTATGTATGTGTATCAGTGTGTGTGTCTGTGTGTGTGTATTACACTGGCTCACATCCATTATAGGAAACACACCAGACCCATTTCCCTTCATAATGTAAAGTTGGAGCAGTGAAACTGGCCTGTAACTTCACATGTTTATTGACAAAGCTCTGAGGGAGACAGATAAACACTTCCCTTGTGCTGTGGAAGTGGTGTATCTGATTGCAATTAGGCGTCACATGGCTGTGATGGGGCCTCTTGAGCTCTGACAGCTGATCAAAGTCCGTAGACGTCGACTCTATTCGGCTTTCACAGACCCTTAGAATTAGATCTCACTTCAAGCTCCAGTTCCACTTACACCAGTGATTCACAACTTGTGGGCCCTGCCTCTCATTACAGGGGGGCTCAGAAAGACTTAAGGGAGATAGTGGGCGCTCCTTCCTAGTGCACCAAATACAGAATGGGGGAGGGTCTCAAAGGCCAAATAAATGCTTTTGGTGGGTGGGTGGGTGAGGGGGGGTTAGATTAAACGCAGTACTCCAAGCTATTGGGTTCCCCAGGTTCCTGAGATATTTCATAGTAAAATTCCCCTTACGATAATTCTTGCAACTACGGGGGGTCAGTCTCACTGTGGAAGCCAATAGACATCATCATGAGATGACATAGCAGCTTTCGATTGGGTGACCCGCTCCCACCCCCCCCCCCCACCTGCCCTCCTCCCCCCCCCTCTCCCCCAGCCATCTTTCCTTTCCCCTGCAAGTGCTGCTGGCGAAATCATCACAAATAAATACCTTGACAATCGAGGGAGGTATACAAAGTCAGCGCGACAGAAGAAAATAAATATATTATAAAATGTTATTTATACGTCAAGATAGAGTTTGGAGAGTGGTCAGTGGAGCTGTGAATGTTGAAGCTCGCGGCTCTTTCCCTGGTATATCAGATGGTAGGCGTGGTGGAAGAAGCCACGGGAAGAAGATTGGGGGCTTTAGGGGGATTCTGGATACGTGTCCTTGGAGAAGTGAGTTTTCAGGGCGCTGTCTCAAAGAAGTCACCTGAGTTGACTTGAGGTTAGCAGATACAGTCCAAGGATAGGATAATACGTAGACAGGTCCAGAAAAACAAGAGCATGTTTGACCACGGAGTAACAACATGCTAATCATTGACGCTAACTGATCGATAAGTGGTACAAGGGTATGTTTACCACCTAAAGTGAGGAGGTCGTAGTTCAGTTGGAAACCTCCGTTGATTTAACATCTGTTTGATGTCTGCTCTTCCAATCGTGATTTGTCCGGCGGTGGGGGGGCTTCCCATAAAATGCTATATAAGGCGATAGCAAGGGTTTAGTTTACCGTTGGAAGTAAACACAGTGCGTTTGACGAGTGCTAGAGAGGACCTAGCAAGATGGAGATCGGGATGGACACTCTTCATGCCACTGGAGTCCACATAGTCAAGTATCTGCAGGAGAACTTCATGAGCTCCCAAGACTGGTTCGTCTTCGTCTCCTTGGCCGCCGACCTCAGAAACACCTTCTTCGTCTTTTTCCCCATCTGGTTCCACCTGTGCGAGTCGGTGGGCATCAAACTCATCTGGGTGGCTGTGATCGGGGACTGGCTTAACCTCATCTTCAAGTGGTGAGTACTCAACGGGATGTTTTACAACCTTAGATAGAATATTAACTATATTATACAAGGTCTTCTTCTCTCTCTCTCTGTTCTTGGAGCATAGATTTAGAAGACCTTATAAACACGGTGTCATTGATGGGAGCAATTCATAGTGAGATATAAAATGTTCTTGGCTTGTAATTAGCTTCAGTTTAGATTTAGATTTAAGCTGGCAACCCATGCCAACATGTCCCTTCTTCTACAAGTCCTAACACTCCCTGGAAACGCTCTCCTAACCTCTGTGATGGAGGAAGAGCTGTCTTAGTAGAATGGTCATTCACAGGTGCGTAACAAGAACTACCATTTAAATGTGGGGTGAGTACGTTTAAAACCAGGGAGTGCTAGGACGTGCAAACGAGGGAGATCTTGCATGGTTTGCAGGCTTACAATGCTTTGGCCAAACGAAAATGACCCTCACTTCCGAAAAGAAAAACAGAGAAAGTATTTTAACTATATCATTTGTCAATAAGTGACAACACCAGGATAAAGGAGACCCTACCCCCCCAAAAAAATGTACAATAGTTTATCTTCAGTGTCAGGATGGAGTCTGACTGGAAGACATATCAGGGGACAGAAAGAGTTTCAAAGCTCCCTTCCGGCCGCTAACGAGAATGTTGGTCAGCTTGTCCAGGAATAGAACTGGTCCAGTCAGCATGAGTTTATATGTCCCATTAATTAATTAATTAATAATACCGTGATCATCTCCCTTCCCAAGTGCCAGCTCCCGCAAAAAAACTTTGGCCAACCAGTTTTCGCCTGCCGAATTTGGCTTTCTGTTTTCGTAACCTATAACCCGCCTCGAAAAAAAAAACGAAGAACGATGGTCTTGCTCGTCTCTGGAAATCAATTACAGATCGCGGTTCTTGGGGGTTGTGGGGGGGCTTGGAATGGGGGGGGGGGGGGGGGGGGGAGCATCTGTTAATCAAACCTCAGATTTCCCCCTGATTCAGGTTACATAAAAATACATCTCACAGAAAATCGCCGGACGCAGAATGGTTTGAAGGTGATGGAAAACAACTTGTTTGCCATCCTTATTTCTCTAAATTAAATAAAAATATAATGTTGTCATCACATTCACAACGTTCTGAGGCAGGTCTGCAACCCTGCCCTTCCCCATTATCTCTTAGCTTACCGTGCTTCCACTGCAGCCAGGGATTCTGGGGCAATGACATGCAAATGAGCACTCGCAGTGAGTCGTCACTTTTGGCTTCCTGCCCACTTTAACATGGGATCCCCCTATAAGCTTCTGCCTGCCGTAGTACACAGCTTTTCCAGCACAGCCTGGGGGGGTTAAAGAAGTGCAGAGCTTGCCAACCTACTCAGAGACAGCAGTGAGGCTTGGTCACGTGAAGCCTTGTATAAGTGAGGGCGAGTTGAAAAGTAACAGCGTACAGCAAATAAAGACCCCCCCCCACCCCCACGTGGTGAGCCCGTTCACGTGTCTCGGGCAGATCTGCCTTCTCTCAAGTAGAAGACGACAGAGAACTGAAGCGTGAGAACAGGATGCAGATCAAACAGCCTATTCATCAAAGACGAGGCCACAGCTGTGCAATAACACAGCAAGCGGCCAAGGATAATGTTGCCACAATTGGTTTGTCAACGTAGGAGGACATCAGTCAACCAACCCCGAGTAACCACCAGCTCTCTTATGTTACTGTGACTATATTTGGAGCTACATATATAGACTACCAACTTGTCACCTTCAATACTATCATTACCACCACCAGGCTATGAACGAGCTACTAGTCCTTATCCTGGATCACTTATACAGTGTTTATACCCAGGCATAGACTTATATCAAGCATTCCACACTCCGCTGTGCCTAACATGCGCTAAGATATCAGGTTTTAATTAGATTGTTTTTCTTGTTATCATTAATAAAATTTATTTATTTTGAGCTCCACCCCAGTGAGTGCATCTTGTGGGATTCTATCCTTGTTTCTCAACCACCAGCTCTCGACAGCTCTCCGATAACCCGGCGCCCGTTCTTTTTTTTCGGCAGGGTCCTTTTTGGACAGCGGCCTTACTGGTGGGTACACGAGACGTCATTCTACGTCAACACGTCGGCTCCGACATCCGCCAGTTCCCGGTGACCTGCGAGACTGGGCCAGGTAAGTGGCTGTCCCCCCACCCCAACGGAGGACACGCTGGGTCAATTTTGCCCTAGCGGCAGATGGATGACTCTGGTTGATCTAACTCAGGGGTGGCCAACTCCAGTCCTCAAGAGCGAGCGACAGGTCAGGTTGGCAGCTCTTGACTGAGCCGCTGAATGATGCCACCTGTGCCCTTGAGGACTGGGGTTGGCCACTCCTGATCTAGGATCTTCTAGTTGATGGGATCTGGCTGATTTATGGGACTCAGAGACAGGAAAACTGCACCAGTTGTAGATCCAACTCCCCCCCCCCGCCCGCCCCCCATCTCATCATTAATCTCGCACTGACTCTCTGCTCCCCTAACTTGTCATATCACCCCTCCCCCCAAAATCCTCTCTGGAAGGGAGTCAAGCTCCTTGATGCACCAATGCGGAGTCAAAATGATGCAACACGCGCCTATTTTTGGCGCAACGCCAACGCCTGTGACACTTGATAAATGACCCCCTAAATTTAACGGTGTTGTTGGCAGTGGGGCCAATGCCAAGAAACCCCAACATGCCCAATTTTAAGGACGTCCCTGGTTCAGCAACGATAGCTGTGCCACCATATCCCTAAACCCTGTCTGTGGCCCCTTGATGAATGGAGTTGAGCGCCCGTGATCCACACCCGCGTTCCCCAACTCCGGTCATCAAGAACACCCCCCCCCCCCCCACAGGTCTGGTATTAAGGATATCCCTGCTTCAGCACAGGTGGCACAATCATTTTGACTGCACCCCCCCCCTGTGCTGAAGCAGGGACATCCTTAATACCGGACCTGTTGTGGGGTTTTCGTGACGACTGGCGTTGGGAACCACCCCTCAAACCATAGGATGTAGCAGTGCCTCCTGCACGGTAGGTGTCCCAACCATCCCCCGAGAGCAGTGTAAGAAGTATTCAATATTCCAATTACAAGGGCACAAAGAGCAGCAGATCTACTCCACAGAAGGGTCATTGTGTCAGTTTCTTGGTTAAAAGTGCACCCCCCCCCCCCCCCAAAAGACCTATTATGACAGCGAGGTCCATGCGGTTCCTTTTTAAAGCAGATCACCAACCTTATTTTGAAATGTTTTGATTTGACATTTGTTTAGTTCTAAAGGCCGAAAGCCTGCAGTAGAGTTTCCAAACAGCAATTCTCACTTGCTTCACTTCACCCAGTTCTTCTCCTCCCTTTTAAAGCTTTACACTCCTCTGCCCCTCCTTACATCTCACCCTAATATCTCACTATACCCTCTTCTGCCCCTCCTTACATCTCACCCTAATATCTCACTATACCCTCCTCTGCCCCTCCTTACATCTCACCGCAATATCTCACTATACCCTCCTTACATCTCACCCTAATATCTCACTATGCCCCCCTCTGCCCCTCCTTACATCTCAGCCCTAATTTCTCGCTATGCACCATCCCGACTCGTGCGTTCTGCTCAAGGGTGTCTTCTCTCTACCCCCTTTGTATCTAAAGCCCTCTCCCGCCTTAAACCTTTATCACTGTCTGCCCCACACCTCTGGAACACCCTTCCCCTCAATACCCGACTAGCACCCTCTCTACCCACCTTTAAGACCCACCTTAAAACACACCTGCTTAACAAAGTATATTAGTAGCTCCGTGGCCGATACTATACACCTCATACATAAACCTCGGCCCCTTGCAGACGCACTTACCAGAACGCCCTCCTACTGTCTCTGTACGCTCTTCCTACATAACAATTAGACTGTAAGCTCTTTGGAGCAGGGACTCCTCTTCCTAAATGTTACTTTTATGTCTGAAGCGCTTCTTCCCTTTATGTGTTATTTATATTATTTATTATTTATATTATTTATATGATTGTCACGTGTATTACGGCTGTGACGCACTACGTACATTAATGGCGCTATATAAAGACATACGTACATACATACCCGGCAGAACAGTGTTATTGTCCAGTTATCTCGATCTTCTCAGATAAGGCTCTTCCAGGTCCACTAACGGGGTGTGATTTACCATGTTCCATTCGAATGGAAGTCAATAGGAGAGTTTAGCCAATAACGCTTCAGAGTTGACTGAATTACCCCCTCGGTGAGAGGACCTTGGTGCCCACCATCGTTCAGGTTTTGGCCTCCTTTTGTAGGACTAAACAAATCGGTGAGCACGGAAAATAACCAGAGAAGGTGAAAACCGTCACATTCTTGGGGAATAAAACAAGAAACGCGCAGAGGGGGATCTGCCCACGTGAATGTAACCAATCTCCTGATTGTCCTTGTCACAGGAAGTCCATCGGGACATGCCATGGGCTCCTCTGCAGTCTACTACGTCATGGTCAGCGCCGTGCTCAGCCTTCTCCTGCACAACCAGGCCCCTTTCAAGAGCCGGTGAGTGATCTCCGTTGACATGTCCTTCAACTCAACCTCAAGGGCGTTGTCCGTCATTGTCATCTCTCTCGCCCCTTTTACACCCCCGGTGTTAGATCCCCTAAAGGTCGATATAGTCTGTGTTAAAATGTGGTGTTATTCCCCTCCCCTTTGCTCTCTCTCCCCATCTCCCTCTCTGTTCTCTCCCTCTCTCTGGTCTCTCTCTTTCTCCATCCCTCTCTCTCTCTGTTCTCGCTCTCTCCATCTCCCTCTCTCTACCTCTCTGTTCTCTCTCTCTCTCTCTCCATCTCTGTTCTCTCTCTCCCGCTCTGTGTTCTCTCTCTCCCTCCACCCCTCTCTCTCCATCTAAATTCATCTCCATCTCTGTTGTCTCTCGCCACCCCTCTCTCTTCTCTCTCTCTCCCGTTCTGTTCTCACTCTCCCCCTCTCTCTACTCTCTCTCCCTATCTCATTGGGTCAGCTTCACACGTCTCTATGAAATATTTTAGTTTAGCAAACAGTTTATCTTCATTCGGGTGATCTGCCTCCCACGCTTTCTCTGCCAAAGGGTCCACCATGGCATTCCTTTGGCAGCCAACGGGTTGACATCACACACATGGTTCTTTCTGATGTCACACTCCCCACCAAGAGCTCAGGTTGACCAGCTGCTCCGGGTGACCAGGGACCAGCCAAGCTATTTCTGTAGACCATCACAGCAACCTCTAGTGTTCCGCACCATCTCACCTTGTCTCACTGGCTGTGGTTGCAGGTGTCAGCGCTGGGTGCTGTGGTCAGCCTTCTGGGGAGTCCAGATCAACGTCTGTCTGTCCCGAGTCTTCGTGGCTGCACATTTCCCTCACCAGGTCATCGCGGGCGTCATATCAGGTGAGTCATTGACCTCAACCTGCAATGGCTTCATTCGGCCCAACACTGGACACCACGATGGGTAAATCTTCCATGCCAACATCCTCTACAGCCAACATAACCAACGCAGCTCTCTCTTAATCTTATGTAACGGGATGTCCTCCTCGGGTTTCTTCTACAATGAAGATGCACCTTTACTAGAGGTCCTTCAAATCTTCTGGTGAAAAGGTGCAGTCCTCTCAGTTTATTTGGGGGGGGGAGGAGCAAACGCAGAATATAAAAACATTCTTAAAGTATTGAGAATTCTGCCCGTTTATTCTTTCCCATTGTCATTAGGAATCATTGCGTAGGAATGGAAACCCCACGACCGTCATTCCTATCACCTGAACGCTTTCTGTTTGCTGCTAGCTGAAAGTACCCGGCATTGCTCGGGAATTCTAAGAAACCAACCTCATCCCTCCCTTCCTCCTCTCTCCCCCCTCCCCTCCTCCTCTCTCCCCCTTCCCTCCCCTCCTCCTCTCTCCCCCTTCTCTCCCCCTCCTCTGTCCCCACTCTCCTCCTCCTCTCTCCCCCTCACTGTCTCCACTCTCTCCCCTCTCCCCTCCTCCACTGTCTCCCCCTCCCCTCCTCCTCTTCCCCTCCCCACCTCCTCTCTCTCTCCCCTCCCCCTCTCTCTCCTCCTCCTCTCTTTCCCCCTCCCCTCCACCTCACCCCTTCTCTCTCCTCCCCCACCTCTTCTCTCTGTCCCATCCCTTTCCTTTAATACCTTATAATGTCCTCAATTCTTTCCGCCCCTCCCTCCCTCTCCAGCATTCTTACTTTCTCCTCACATGCTAACTCACTTCCTCTTTCTTTCTTCCTGTGATCTTCCTAGCGATCTAACTCTCCTTATCTGCCACCAGGCTATGTGCGTTATGATGTTCCCAATTCTTTCCGCCTCTCTCTCCTTCTCCAGCATTCTTACTGTCTCCTGACGCGCCAACTGACTTCCTCTTTCTCCGTCCGCTTTCTGTGTAACCTTTCTAGTTATCTTACTCTCCTTATCTGCCACCAGGCTATGTGCATTATGATGTCACCAGTATGATGTCACGTGCCAGAGACATCGCCTACCAAGTACAACACCCATTAGATGACTTGCTTAGAGAAATTGCAATAGCTCATAGAATTAAAAAATAGAATATACCCACTTTCCGAACACAGACACAAACCTGCTCCTTCATCTCAGGAACCATCGTCCTAAATGTGGTTACGTTACCAAGAGGTGTTCCATGACTGAGTGCTACTGATTGATTTCAGCTGCTTGTTAAGTGAAACCAGGGTTCCAATATGTCTCGTATATTGATCTTTTTATATTCCCTTATTAACAGGCATGGTGGTGGCTGAAATATTCAACCATGTTCAATCAATCTACAAAGCCAGTGTGAAGAGATACATCTTCACCACTCTCTTCCTGTTCTTCTCTGCTCTGGGCTTCTTCCTGCTGCTCAGAGCTCTGGGTGTGGACCTCTTGTGGACGCTAGAGAAGGCCAAGAGATGGTGCGCCCGGCCTGAGTGGATCCACATTGACACCACCCCCTTCGCCGGCCTCCTCAGGAACCTGGGCATCTTCTGTGGCCTGGGGCTGGCCATCAACTCCCAGATGTACAAGGACAGCTGCCGTGGGAAGCAGGGAGGTCAGTTCATCTTCCGCCTCTGCTGCATCGTGGCCTCTCTGCTCGTTCTCCACCTCTTCGACTCCTTCGAACTTCCACCAAAGTGGAGATGCTCTTCTACCTTCTGTCCTTCTGCAAAAGCGTCGCAGTTCCCCTGGCTGCGGTGGGACTGGTCCCTTACTGTGTGTCCAACGTGTTAAGATGGCAAGAGAAGAAAGTCTTGTGAAAACGGCTCACCAAGTTGGGAAGACTCCATCCCACGTCTAGCTCGATGAACCAGTGGTGTCTTGAGGTTCTCCAAGACCAAGGACCATGCATGAACACAATTAACTTTCTATGCAATGGTTTGTGATAGTACACAGAATGGACATCCACCGAGTCCTTCAATTAGTGTTGTGGATACATTAGAAGGTTCTTTTAGAAATAGTTAAGAGTCAAGTCAAACCATTGAATATATAGGTTTGGATTAAGATGTGGTTACATGTGTTCTAGAACAAACTTTAAGGTTCTACAAAGTAAAATAAACCATGATATTGACATGTTTTAAAGGTTAAATGAGGGGTTGTAACATGGTGTTAATGAGGTATTTTTATTCACGTGTATGTTTTTAACTATTTACCTGCCTGTCATCTCTTATGTTAATAGCTTGGCAGCACGGGTGATTGATGAGGGATATTTGTTCAGTATCCGCTTGCTTGCTTCTCATGATCAGTAATAATGAATAAATGTCAGTTTTCCCTTTTTTTTTTTACGATGGTGGGGATGTTAAAATGGCTGCTGGCAACTTACTTGCGAGCCAGTTAATGAAAAATGTATTTTGAATTCCTCCTTTTCCCCCCCCCCCCATGATGGGAACTCTGGGATCATTGAGCCGAAACGGTTCCAGAGATGCTTACCGGTACAAGTAGCTTGTTCCCGTCCCCTCCAGGGGAAACAAAATGGCGGTGTAAACCTCCCACGTCCCCTGGGCCAAGGGGAAGCCACATCATCATCCGTGGACAAAAAAACGGGGCAGATCTCTCCATCTACCATGGAATAAGAGCAGCTCTTTCAGGGGCAAAGTAGACCCAGAATCCTTTGCTGCAGATAAACCATTGTGTGACGTGACAATGGGCGAAATGAAGCCAGGTTGGGGACATGGGTAGAACATGTAAATAAACTCTTGGGTTCTCTGCCTTCATCGAAACAGGCTAACCCCTTATGACGTTGCCTGAACCTCATGAAGGCCGGCACGTCAGGGCTCTTATGACGTTCATGGAATATCGTCTTTCTTTTGTGGTTGGAGGAGACCACGATCGGAAAACGGAAGTGGAGTTACCTCTGCCTCTGTTCACATCACACGGGGGTGGCGGCCGCGACCACTTGGTCACATTCCCGGAAGACCAGTGGGTGCTAGGGTGACGCCAGTCTTCCCGTAGCCAAAGGGTGACATATGAAAGAGGATCCACGATAGAGTTGTCCACTGCTGTCATCATCGTTTTTGACGGCACCTTAATGGCGGCTACAATGCACCAACATTTTTTTAATTAGTAGGGTTATCATCCAGGGCCGGACGTCCCAGTACAAAGACTGCCTAAGACATTTGTCACGGCCGTTTAGCCACCACTCGCCCCGCCGCCTGACGCCAAGGTAAGCCCCCTAACCCTAAAAACCGCCTATTCTTAACCCCTAAAATTAATGATACCCCCTACCCTACAAACCTTAACTCCTTATCCTAAAACCCTCTCATCCAAGCCCCCCCCCCCCCCTCCTACCCTAACAAATAAAAAGTTAATTTATCGTAGCGGCAAAACGGTCGCTGGTCGAGTCTCCAGCGGCGGAACGGCTACGGCAAAGGGTCCGTCGGCGGCGAATTGGTCGTGGCAAGATGGCTGTAACCAAATTATATATATATATATATATATATATATATATATATATTAACAGTTGGATGGTTTTCCTAACATTGCTTATATGAGAACATTTATTTGATCACAATATTTTGTATTATTTTATTTATGCCTGTGTATTAAACATTGTTCTTTTTTAGGGGCGTCTCTCTTGTGCGTAGGAGTATTTGGTATTCTGGAGAGCGTACTTCTTTCTTCTTGTGGAAATAGCAGATTGGGGGTTATGAAAACGGTGACCCCACATAGAGCCAAATGGGACCGGAGGATCATTACATCTTTATTGGGTTAAAGGATCAGTCAGGACCCATGTAGGGGCAAAGTGACCTAATGACAGGGCCGTAGGGGCAAAGTGACCTAATGACAGTGACGTGGTTAATGGGTTAAAGGGTAAGTCCCACGTAGGGGCAAAGTGACCTAATGACAGGGACGTGTTTAATGGGTTAAAGGGTCAGTCCCACGTAGGAGCAAAGTGACATAATGACAGGGACGTGTTTAATGGGTTAAAGGGTCAGTCCCACGTAGGGGCAAAGTGACCTAATGACAGGGACGTGTTTAATGGGTTAAAGGGTCAGTCCCACGTAGGGGCAAAGTGACCTAATGACAGGGACGTGTTTAATGGGTTAAAGGGTCAGTCCCACGTAGGGGCAAATTGACATAATGACAGGGCGTGTGTAATGGGCTAAAGGGTCAGTCCCACGTAGGAGCAAAGTGACCTAATGACAGGGACGTGTGTAATGGGTTAAAGGGTCAGTCCCACGTAGGGGCAAAGTGACCTAATGACAGTGACGTGTTTAATGGGTTAAAGAGTCAGTCCCACGTAGGGCAAAGTGACATAATGACAGGGACGTGTTTAATGGGTTAAAGGGTCAGTCCCACGTAGGAGCAAAGTGACATAATGACAGGGACGTGTTTAATGGGTTAAAGGGTCAGTCCCACGTAGGGGCAAAGTGACCTAATGACAGGGACATGTTTAATGGGTTAAAGGGACAGTCCCACGTAGGGGGCAAAGTGA
>NW_027455917.1:0-28592 GCF_040206685.1 Ascaphus truei | reverse complement strand
AGATTACCGGCCCGCAGGGGATAGGTATAACATTACCGGCCCGCAGGGGACAGGTATAAGATTACCGGCCCGCAGGGGATAGGTATAACATGGCCGGGGGGGGGGGGGGGGAAGATAGGTATAACATCACCGGCCTGGGGGGGGGGATAGGTATAAGATTGCTGGCTTGGGGGGGGATAGGTATAAGATTGCTGGCTTGGGGGGGGGGATAGGTATAAGATTGCTGGCTTGGGGGGGGATAGGTATAAGATTGCTGGCTTGGGGGGGGGATAGGTATAACATTACCGGCCGGGGGGGGGGTAGGTATAAGATTACTGGTCCGCAGGGGATAGGTATAACATTACCGGCCTGGGGGGGATAGGTATAACATTACCGGCCTGCAGGGGATAGGTATAACATTACCGGCCTGGGGGGGGGGGGATAGGTATAACATTACTGGCCGGGGGGGGGGGGGGGGATAGGTATAACATTACCGGCCTGCAGGGGATAGGTCTAAGATTACCGGCCCGCAGGGGACAGGTATAAGATTA
Source organism: Ascaphus truei (assembly GCF_040206685.1). NCBI lineage: Eukaryota > Metazoa > Chordata > Amphibia > Anura > Ascaphidae > Ascaphus > Ascaphus truei. The sequence goes on along the minus strand of NW_027455917.1, from coordinate 28,062 downwards.
CCGGCCCGCAGGGGATAGGTATAACATTACCGGCCTGGGGGGGGGGGGATAGGTATAACATTACCGGCCGGGGGGGGGGGGGAGATAGGTATAACATCACCGGCCTGGGGGGGGGATAGGTATAAGATTGCTGGCTTGGGGGGGGATAGGTATAAGATTGCTGGCTTGGGGGGGGGATAGGTATAAGATTGCTGGCTTGGGGGGGGGATAGGTATAAGATTGCTGGCTTGGGGGGGGGATAGGTATAAGATTGCTGGCTTGGGGGGGGATAGGTATAAGATTGCTGGCTTGGGGGGGATAGGTATAAGATTGCTGGCTTGGGGGGGATAGGTATAAGATTGCTGGCTTGGGGGGGGAGATAGGTATAAGGTTGCTGGCTTGGGGGGAGATAGGTATAAGATTGCTGGCTTGGGGGGGATAGGTATAAGGTTGCTGGCTTGGGGGGGGGATAGGTATAAGATTGCTGGTTTGGGGGGGGATAGGTATAAGGCTGCTGTCTTGGGGGGGGGGGAGATAGGTATAAGATTGCTGGCTTGGGGGGGGGGGTGATAGGTATAAGATTGCTGGCTTGGGGGGGGAGATAGGTATAAGATTGCTGGCTTGGGGGGGGGGATAGGTATAAGATTGCTGGCTTGGGGGGGATAGGTATAAGATTGCTGGCTTGGGGGGGGGATAGGTATAAGATTTCTAGCTGGGGGGGGGGGAGATAGGTATAAGGTTGCTGGCTTGGGGGGGATAGGTATAAGATTGCTGGCTTGGGGGGGATAGGTATAAGATTGCTGGCTTGGGGGGGATAGGTATAAGATTGCTGGCTTGGGGGGGATAGGTATAAGATTGCTGGCTTGGGGGGGGGATAGGTATAAGATTGCTGGCTTGGGGGGGGATAGGTATAAGATTGCTGGCTGGGGGGGGATAGGTATAAGATTGCTGGCTTGGGGGGATAGGTATAAGATTGCTGGCTTTGGGGGGGGATAGGTATAAGATTGCTAGCTTGGGGGGGATAGGTATAAGATTGCTGGCTTGGGGGGGGGATAGGTATAAGATTGCTGGCTTGGGGGGGGGGAGATAGGTATAAGGTTGCTGGCTTGGGGGGGGATAGGTATAAGATTGCTGGCTTGGGGGGGGATAGGTATAAGGTTGCTGGCTTGGGGGGGGGGTAGGTATAAGATTGCTGGCTTGGGTGGGATAGGTATAAGGTTGCTGCCTTGGGGGGAGGGGGAAAGGTATAAGATTGCTGGCTTGGGGGGGAAAGGTATAAGGTTGCTGGCTTGGGGGGGTATAGGAATAAGATTTCTGGCTTGGGGGGGATAGGTATAAGGTTGCTGGCTTGGGGGGGGGGGCATAGGTATATGATTTGACATGTCAACACCTGCTGAGTCTCTGGGAATCCCACGAATTTAGGGCGAATCTCTGGCGCTTCCCATTAGTGCGTCTCGCTCGCGCTGGCCGCGATGAAACAAATTGCTGCAATGTGTGTGGCCAGCGTGAGCGAGCGCCCGCGCATGCACGGCACTTAGCTGCCTGCAGAGTAAGTAAATTTGCTTTGCGCACTCGCTGGCGCATCAGGCTCATTGAGGGCGAACGAGCTCTGTGACGTCATGGCCATGACTCCCCGCATGCGCACCTACTCGGCCACAAATCGCCCGACCGAGCAGAGCGCGTCACCGCGCGCTCGCTCCCTGCCTGGCCGCAATCTAAAGACTATGAATGGATAATGTAAAGAGCTGTGGAGTCCACTGTATCCATGATGACTGTTTCGGCCAATCAGAGGGCTCCATATATGAATATAATGCGCGTGTCACATTTTTTTGTAACGGGAAGTAATACGTTGCGTTCCCACGCGTTTCACGGATGTCCTGGGGGTTTGGGTGACATCGTAGCATTGAAGAATGAAAGATTCTGATTGATCGAAGTCTGTCCGTGCAGCTGGACACTTGGTTTCGCAGTGGGGGGGGGGGGAGGGGAATAGGTATAAGAATGCCGGTATTGTGGGGGGCGGGGGACACTCAGTTTGGCCCCCAGCAGTCGGGACACGTTTTTACATTTCCTGCGGTGCTCGCAGCCAAACTGAGTGTCCTGTGCGCGCGCTCAAAAAGGGCGACGGACAATGTCGGTGCACGAGGTGCCCTGCGGAGATCCGACCTGCGGCGGTGAATAGTAGGCCAACAATGTGTGTGCGCTAAACCAACGTTCTCCCATTTAGGAAAAGAAGAGACTTGTTCTACACCCAGAAGAAGGCGGAGAGAGCAGCAATGAGGGAGCGTTTCCGGGGGAAATACAATCTCGCCAAGGTGAGCTCTCTAACGCCCAGCGCAGTGAGGGGCCGCTCTCTGTAACGCCCAGCGCAGCGAGGCACAGCTCTCTGTAACGCCCAGCGCAGTGAGGGGCCACTCTCTGTAACGCCCAGCGCAGCGAGGCACAGCTCTCTGTAACGCCCAGCGCAGTGAGGGGCCGCTCTCTGTAACGCCCAGCGCAGCGAGGCACAGCTCTCTGTAACGCCCAGCGCAGTGAGGGGCCGCTCTCTGTAACGCCCAGCGCAGTGAGGGGCAGCTCTGTAACGCCCAGCGCAGTGAGGGGCAGCTCTCTATAACGCCCAGCGCAGCGAGGGGCAGCTCTCTGTAATGCCCAGCGCAGTGAGGGGCAGCTCTCTGTAACGCCCAGCGCAGTGAGGGGCAGCTCTTTGTAACGCCCAGCGCAGTGAGGGACCGCTCTCTGTAATGCCCAGCGCAGTGAGGGGCCGCTCTCTGTAACGCCCAGCGCAGTGAGGGGCAGCTCTCTGTAACGCCCAGCGCAGCGAGGGGCAGCTCTCTGTAACGCCCAGTGCAGTGAGGGGCAGCTCTCTATAACGCCCAGCGCAGTGAGGGACCGCTCTCTGTAATGCCCAGCGCAGCGAGGGGCAGCTCTTTGTAACGCCCAGCGCAGTGAGGGGCAGCTCTCTGTAACGCCCAGCGCAGCGAGGGGCAGCTCTCTGTAACGCCCAGCGCAGTGAGGGGCAGCTCTCTAACGCCCAGCGCAGCGAGGGGCAGCTCTCTGTAACGCCCAGCGCAGTGAGGGGCAGCTCTCTGTAACGCCCAGCGCAGCGAGGGGCAGCTCTCTAACACCCAGCGCAGTGAGGGGCAGCTCTCTGTAACGCCCAGCGCAGTGAGGGGCAGCTCTCTGTAACGCCCAGCGCAGCGAGGGGCAGCTCTCTGTAACGCCCAGCGCAGTGAGGGGCAGCTCTCTGTAACGCCCAGCGCAGCGAGGGGCCGCTCTCTGTAACGCCCAGCGCAGTGAGGGGCAGCTCTCTGTAACGCCCAGCGCAGCGAGGGGCAGCTCTCTGTAATGCCCAGCGCAGTGAGGGGCAGCTCTCTGTAACGCTCAGCGCAGTGAGGGGCAGCTCTCTGTAATGCCCAGCGCAGTGAGGGGCCGCTCTCTGTAATGCCCAGCGCAGTGAGGGGCCGCACTCTGTAACGCCCAGCGCAGTGAGGAGCAGCTCTCTATAATGCCCAGTTTGCGGAGTATAATGCGTCGCTGGTGCGCCCTCATGGGGTGCCCCGCTCATGTGACGCGCGAGCGGCAGATTCAAATTTGTTTGCTTGGCAAGCAGCTAAGCGCCGAGCAGGCGCACGCTCACGCTGGCCACACACATTGCCTCAATGTGTTTCATCGCGGCAAGCGTGGGTGCCCACGCACAGCGTGAGCGGGACTTACATAAATAGATATATGTAAGTAAAAGCAGCAAGCACTGCCCGCTCAGCGCTAGTGGGGGGACGCAGCCTAAGGCCTCGTTCAGGGTGCTGGCTTCGGAGGGAGGGCGTGCTGCCGTGCGAGCTGCCGTGAGAAACAAAGTATTCAAATTGAATACTGGTTGTCAGGGTAGCAGCTGCACTGTCTCCGAAGCCCGGAGTTGACGCTGGCTACAGTTTCAATAAACGAAAATTTAGTTTTTTGGAGCTGCAGCAGCGTCACTGGGACCTCGGCAGCCAATGAAATTATTCTTGAGAATGATTTCATGACTGCAGCCTCGATACTTACCCTGCTGTGTGTATGTGTGTAACCCCGCCCCCTCCCCCCCTCCCCGCCCCCTCCCCCCCTCCCCCCCTCCCCGCCCCCTCCTCAACGCTGAAAAGTCTGCTGGGGGATAAACACAGATCGCCCAGCAAACTGCCTCACTGCCGCCGTCCCGCCCTCCCTCCAACTCCTGCAGCTGGCACCCTGAACGAGGCCTTAGACTGAGCTTATACTGTGTCCGATGGCGTGCGCGCTCACTCGCGCGCTCTCACACTCAATAGGATCAGAAATATATACCTCATAGTAGCAGATACATCAAGCGAACCTGATCACACAATAACTCGCATTGACATGACCCGTAGCACCCCCACGTGATGCATTTGCCCCATAATCTTTAGCGGGGTTCCGGGGGACGGCGTTCCGGTGCCTTGTTTAGGGAAGAACAGGAACATGATTCTGAGATGAGGAGCTGGATTCGGCCTGTGAGAGCAGGATCAGCGCTCCGTGTAGAGCATCGCTTTATTTCAAACGCATTTATTTCTCACACTTCACATATGAATAGATTTCTTTGCTTAGGTTTTAGAACCTAAAAAAACACCGCTGCTCTGTGGGCGTTTCCCGCCGCTGCTCTGTGGGCGTTTCCCGCCGCTGCTCTGTGGGCGTTTCCCGCCGCTGCTCTGTGGGCGTTTCCCACTGCTGATCTCCAAACTGCTATAAATGCATAAATCTGGTTCTAGCCCCTTGTGTTCTCCGGTCAGCTTTCTTGTGTCTGTATGACTAAGGTACCATCATTTTAGAGTGTAAGCTCTGTGGAACAGGGACAGTATGGGCACTATCCTGCGTGTGGCAGGAGGCTCAGACACGTGTCCTTGTAGGAGTGTGAGACCCTGCCTGTATCGTGTGTCCAACACCTTGTGTAAACTCCTGCATTACCCTCTAGCTGAGGTTTTCTGGGGTCTCCCTGCTGATCCTCTCTCTCTCCCCCCCCCCCCCCCCCCCAGGACAGCCGGGATGCGCAGCAGGTGTTGTCCGCCGGGGGCAGTGTGAAGGTGCCCAATGACCTGCATGTACAGCGGGAGGAGCGTGGCTCTGAGGACTTTTCCATCCGGGGGATTTTTGGGTATCGGAGCCTAGATCTGGGGTCTTACCTGAGGAAGACGGCTCAAAGCACCATGGACACCCTGCAGCCGGGGCCGCAGTGCCTGATTATGTGACTGTGCTGCACCCCCCGTCTTCGGGGGCCCTGTCCTAGACACAGGCTTGTGACGGTGACCGGACCATAAGGGATGGGGATAAAGAAGCGCGTGCCCACCACACACACACACACACACACACTTTATTTGTTCGTTTTATTGTTACAAAGCAGGAGAGAAGCTCTAAGCAGGGTAGTATGTGAGTAGGGGTGTGTATGTGAGTGTCACTTACAGCACACGACTTGTATATGTGACCAGGGTTACTACACGCTGACACATTTCTCTCCCCGCAGGGACCCTAAAATTTGTAATATCTCCACTCAATTGGTCACAATTATCACTTTATAATCGCTGCCACCACCAAGGATACAGAAACATCATCTCTAGTGTCCTTGGTCCCTGTTTACTAAGAAAAATATGTAATTAGCACACAAATCCGTTGTTGCAAAATGTGTCAGAAAATGTAAAATAAATTTATTCAGAGCCCAAACATCACTTATTAAATGTTTTAATATATAAAAATACAGTGCTTTAGATTACAGAACAAGATTACAAGAACATACACTTACAATAAATGCAGAACAGTTTCTTAAAACAAAATTATAAAACAGAAATCCCTATATACAACGTTACCATATGGCATAGGTCTTTCCCAGAGAGGTTACTGGTGTAGGAGATAAAAATGTACGCGTCTGATCCCAAAACACACCACCTTGTTGAATTCTAACTTATAATTAAAGTCGGGTGTTTTATTCTGACTTCCCTTCATTGGAAACACTAGAAGATTGTTAATCAGATACTTGGGTGACATTTTCTGACTTGGAAAAAATCTCCTCTAAAAAGATGTTTAAAATGCGCCTAGATATATGAAAGACCTCATATCTTAATTTCTCTAATACCTAGACACACGTGAGTCATAGCGATAGATTCAGGTGAGTTTACGGAATGTAACAAGACTCATTTTCACAGTTTTTCCCTTAAATTTGAGTGACAACTGGAGATCTATCCCTTATCGCCTGCAAGTGTCTGGCCTTATTGCATTCGTCTCCTTGAAACGATTACAAATATCTAAACGTTTTTATTCAGAGTACGTGCCAGGGCCAGGATTCCATATTTCACATCTTGTGACCGGTAGGGTTAGCCACACCTAACGCTCTGTAGGCGCTCTGTGGCACTCTGTAGAACCCTCCCAGGAATGCTTTGAAAGTCCCTTTAAAATTGTCCTGTTTACTGGAGTGTCGGAAGAGCCATAATTGAATCCCATCTCTGTCAAAACAAATGCGCCTCTCTCTAGATTCTATCAGTCCCATATAACACATAATCTACTTCTAGTGGGCCGTCAGTGATACCCCCCCAATTAAACCCTCTTTCTAGATCAACACAGATACAAGAATGGGTCTTGTCCTGTCAAACACAATATCTTCTATTTTTAACACAAACTAACCACATTAACCCCTGAATCACCAGATTGATTAAAATACTTAATATTCCCCACCATTTTCATTACACGTCATCAATCCACACTGACACCTTTATGGCTGGAAGACAGAAAATAGCTTTCCTTTTGAATCAAAAGATGCCTGGATGGAGATATATATATATATATGGATATATATATATATATATATATATATATATATATATATATATATATATATATATATCCATATATATATATCTCCCCATACCTTCTTTTCAATCATATCTACAAGGATGCCACTTGCACGGTTGCATTCACCTAATTGAAATGTAGGTATCAAACTTAATTTGTTTAATGCAACGTTTAAGAGAAATGGACGTCTGCCATTTGCATCCTCAATCATGAATTGCTTATCATTATTTAATTTGTCTGATCGCAAATGTTACAAAGATACATCTGCAATGCTTGTGAATCGCTGCTACAGCCCCTACATGTTTATATTTAGTAAATCTACACAATTATCGAACATCTTCCTAGCCACATGCACCATTTTTTTCCAGACAACTAAGGAATCCCTTTAAAGTTATATTAAAAGGTGTCTGGTTTATTTCTACAGTCAGAAAATACTTGCGATTCCATATTTCAGTCCCACCACTTTCCAAAACAGGCGTGGCCCCAGATAAGCTCACTCCTAGACAGACACAGAAAGCCTGGCAGGCTCACGGACTTCACGCGCCATACAAACTCTTCCTTGTATTTTTAAGATAACTCACATTAACCCCTGCTATGCCAGATTATTAAAATACTGAATACTTTGTGGCCTTATCATGACAGTGGTTATGAGAGTAGGGTAATATGCGGGTGCATATAGAATAAGTGACTTTCACTAAAGATGACAGTGTGAATAAGGGACACTCTGTGATAGTGACAGTGTGAATAAGGGACACTCAGTGATAGTGACCATGTGAATAAGGGACATGCAGTGATAGTGACAGTGTGAATAAGGGACACTCAGTGATAGTGACAGTGTGAATAAGGGACACTCGGTGATAGTGACCGTGTGAATAAGGGACACGCAGTGATAGTGACAGTGTGAATAAGGGACACAGTGATAGTGACAGTGTGAATAAGGGACACTCAGTGATAGTGACAGTGTGAATAAGGGACACATAGTGACAGTGTGAATAAGGGACACAGTGATAGCGACAGTGTGAATAAGGGACACTCAGTGATAGTGACAGTGTGAATAAGGGACACGCAGTGATAGTGACAGTGTGAATAAGGGACACTGTGATAGTGACAGTGTGAATAAGGGACACATAGTGACAGTGTGAATAAGGGACACGCAGTGATAGTGACAGTGTGAATAAGGGACACGCAGTGATAGTGACAGTGTGAATAAGGGACACTGTGATAGTGACAGTGTGAATAAGGGACATGCAGTGATAGTGTGAATAAGGGACACATAGTGACAGTGAATAAGGGACACGCAGTGATAGTGACAGAGTGAATAAGGGACACACAGTGATAGTGACAGTGTGAATAAGGGACACTCAGTGATAGTGACAGTGTGAATAAGGGACATGCAGTGATAGTGTGAATAAGGGACACGCAGTGATAGTGTGAATAAGGGACACTCTGTGATAGTGACAGTGTGAATAAGGGACACTCCGTGATAGTGACAGTGAATAAGGGACACTCAGTGATAGTGACAGTGAATAAAGGACACATTGTGACAGTGTGAATAAGGGACACGCAGTGATAGTGACAGTGTGAATAAGGGACACGCAGTGATAGTGACAGTGTGAATAAGGGACACTCAGTGATAGTGACAGTGTGAATAAGGGACACGCAGTGATAGTGACAGTGTGAATAAGGGACACTCAGTGATAGTGACAGTGTGAATAAGGGACACGCAGTGATAGTGACAGTGTGAATAAGGGACACGCAGTGATAGTGACAGTGTGAATAAGGGACACGCAGTGATAGTGACAGTGTGAATAAGGGACACTGTGATAGTGACAGTGTGAATAAGGGACACTGTGATAGTGACAGTGTGAATAAGGGACACTCAGTGATAGTGACAGTGTGAATAAGGGACACTCTGTGATAGTGACAGTGTGAATAAGGGACACTCTGTGATAGTGTGAATAAGGGGCACAGTGATAGCGACAGTGTGAATAAGGGACACGCAGTGATAGCGACAGTGTGAATAAGGGACAGTGTGAATAAGGGAAACTCAGTGATAGTGACCGTGTGAATAAGGGACACTCAGTGATAGTGACAGTGTGAATAAGGGACACTCTGTGATAGTGACAGTGTGAATAAGGGACACTCTGTGATAGTGACAGTGTGAATAAGGGACACTCCGTGATAGTGACAGTGAATAAGGGACACTCAGTGATAGTGACAGTGTGAATAAGGGACACTCAGTGATAGTGACAGTGTGAATAAGGGACACTGTGATAGTGACAGTGTGAATAAGGGACACTCCGTGATAGTGACAGTGAATAAGGGACACTCAGTGATAGTGACAGTGAATAAGGGACACATAGTGACAGTGTGAATAAGGGACACTCAGTGATAGTGACAGTGTGAATAAGGGACACGCAGTGATAGTGACAGTGTGAATAAGGGACACGCAGTGATAGTGACAGTGTGAATAAGGGACACTCAGTGATAGTGACAGTGTGAATAAGGGACATGCAGTGATAGTGTGAATAAGGGACACGCAGTGATAGTGTGAATAAGGGACACCCTGTGATAGTGACAGTGTGAATAAGGGACACTCCGTGATAGTGACAGTGAATAAGGGACACTCAGTGATAGTGACAGTGAATAAGGGACACATTGTGACAGTGTGAATAAGGGGCACTCAGTGATAGTGACAGTGTGAATAAGGGACACGCAGTGATAGTGACAGTGTGAATAAGGGACACGCAGTGATAGTGACAGTGTGAATAAGGGACACTCAGTGATAGTGACAGTGTGAATAAGGGACACGCAGTGATAGTGACAGTGTGAATAAGGGACACTCAGTGATAGTGACAGTGTGAATAAGGGACACTCAGTGATAGTGACAGTGTGAATAAGGGACACTCAGTGATAGTGACAGTGTGAATAAGGGACACGCAGTGATAGTGACAGTGTGAATAAGGGACACGCAGTGATAGTGACAGTGTGAATAAGGGACACTGTGATAGTGACAGTGTGAATAAGGGACACTGTGATAGTGACAGTGTGAATAAGGGACACGCAGTGATAGTGACAGTGTGAATAAGGGACACTATGATAGTGACAGTGTGAATAAGGGACACTCAGTGATAGTGACTGTGAATAAGGGACACTCAGTGATAGTGTGAATAAGGGACACTCAGTGATAGCGATAGTGTGAATAAGGGACACTGTGATAGTGTGAATAAGGGACACGCAGTGATAGTGACAGTGTGAATAAGGGACACTCAGTGATAGTGACTGTGAATAAGGGACACTGTGATAGTGACAGTGTGAATAAGGGACACTCAGTGATAGTGTGAATAAGGGACACTCAGTGATAGCGACAGTGTGAATAAGGGACACTGTGATAGTGTGAATAAGGGACACGCAGTGATAGTGACAGTGTGAATAAGGGACACTGTGATAGTGACAGTGTGAATAAGGGACACAGTGATAGTGACAGTGTGAATAAGGGACACTCAGTGATAGTGTGAATAAGGGACACTCAGTGATAGTGACAGTGTGAATAAGGGACATGCAGTGATAGTGTGAATAAGGGACACGCAGTGATAGTGTGAATAAGGGACACCCTGTGATAGTGACAGTGTGAATAAGGGACACTCCGTGATAGTGACAGTGAATAAGGGACACTCAGTGATAGTGACAGTGAATAAGGGACACATTGTGACAGTGTGAATAAGGGGCACTCAGTGATAGTGACAGTGTGAATAAGGGACACGCAGTGATAGTGACAGTGTGAATAAGGGACACTCAGTGATAGTGACAGTGTGAATAAGGGACACGCAGTGATAGTGACAGTGTGAATAAGGGACACTCAGTGATAGTGACAGTGTGAATAAGGGACACGCAGTGATAGTGACAGTGTGAATAAGGGACACTCAGTGATAGTGACAGTGTGAATAAGGGACACTCAGTGATAGTGACAGTGTGAATAAGGGACACTCAGTGATAGTGACAGTGTGAATAAGGGACACGCAGTGATAGTGACAGTGTGAATAAGGGACACTGTGATAGTGACAGTGTGAATAAGGGACACTGTGATAGTGACAGTGTGAATAAGGGACACGCAGTGATAGTGACAGTGTGAATAAGGGACATTATGATAGTGACAGTGTGAATAAGGGACACTCAGTGATAGTGACTGTGTGAATAAGGGACACTCAGTGACAGTGTGAATAAGGGACACTGTGATAGTGTGAATAAGGGACACTGTGATAGTGTGAATAAGGGACACTGTGATAGTGACAGTGTGAATAAGGGACACGCAGTGATAGTGACAGTGTGAATAAGGGACACTGTGATAGTGTGAATAAGGGACACTGTGATAGTGACAGTGTGAATAAGGGACACGCAGTGATAGTGATAGTGTGAATAAGGGACACTGTGATAGTGTGAATAAGGGACACTGTGATAGTGACAGTGTGAATAAGGGACACTGTGATAGTGTGAATAAGGGACACGCAGTGATAGTGACAGTGTGAATAAGGGACACTCAGTGACAGTGTGAATAAGGGACACTCAGTGACAGTGTGAATAAGGGACACTGTGATAGTGTGAATAAGGGACACTGTGATAGTGACAGTGTGAATAAGGGACACGCAGTGATAGTGACAGTGTGAATAAGGGACACTGTGATAGTGACAGTGTGAATAAGGGACACAGTGATAGTGACAGTGTGAATAAGGGACACTGTGATAGTGACAGTGTGAATAAGGGACACAGTGATAGTGACAGTGTGAATAAGGGACACTCAGTGATAGTGTGAATAAGGGACACTGTGATAGTGACAGTGTGAATAAGGGACACTGTGATAGTGACAGTGTGAATAAGGGACACTGTGATAGTGACAGTGTGAATAAGGGACACGCAGTGATAGTGACAGTGTGAATAAGGGACACGCAGTGATAGTGACAGTGTGAATAAGGGACACGCAGTGATAGTGACAGTGTGAATAAGGGACACTGTGATAGTGACAGTGTGAATAAGGGACACTCAGTGATAGTGACAGTGTGAATAAGGGACACGCAGTGATAGTGACAGTGTGAATAAGGGACACTGTGATAGTGACAGTGTGAATAAGGGACACGCAGTGATAGTGACAGTGTGAATAAGGGACACGCAGTGATAGTGTGAATAAGGGACACGCAGTGATAGTGACAGTGTGAATAAGGGACACGCAGTGATAGTGACAGTGTGAATAAGGGACACTCAGTGACAGTGTGAATAAGGGACACTCAGTGACAGTGTGAATAAGGGACACTGTGATAGTGTGAATAAGGGACACTGTGATAGTGACAGTGTGAATAAGGGACACGCAGTGATAGTGACAGTGTGAATAAGGGACACTGTGATAGTGACAGTGTGAATAAGGGACACAGTGATAGTGACAGTGTGAATAAGGGACACTGTGATAGTGACAGTGTGAATAAGGGACACAGTGATAGTGACAGTGTGAATAAGGGACACTCAGTGATAGTGTGAATAAGGGACACTGTGATAGTGACAGTGTGAATAAGGGACACTGTGATAGTGACAGTGTGAATAAGGGACACTGTGATAGTGACAGTGTGAATAAGGGACACGCAGTGATAGTGACAGTGTGAATAAGGGACACGCAGTGATAGTGACAGTGTGAATAAGGGACACGCAGTGATAGTGACAGTGTGAATAAGGGACACTGTGATAGTGACAGTGTGAATAAGGGACACTCAGTGATAGTGACAGTGTGAATAAGGGACACGCAGTGATAGTGACAGTGTGAATAAGGGACACTGTGATAGTGACAGTGTGAATAAGGGACACGCAGTGATAGTGACAGTGTGAATAAGGGACACGCAGTGATAGTGTGAATAAGGGACACGCAGTGATAGTGACAGTGTGAATAAGGGACACGCAGTGATAGTGACAGTGTGAATAAGGGACACTGTGATAGTGACAGTGTGAATAAGGGACACTGTGATAGTGACAGTGTGAATAAGGGACACTCTGTGATAGTGACAGTGTGAATAAGGGACACTCAGTGATAGTGACAGTGTGAATAAGGGACACTCAGTGATAGTGACAGTGTGAATAAGGGACACTCAGTGATAGTGACAGTGTGAATAAGGGACACTGTGATAGTGACAGTGTGAATAAGGGACACTGTGATAGTGACAGTGTGAATAAGGGACACAGTGATAGTGACAGTGTGAATAAGGGACACTCAGTGATAGTGTGAATAAGGGACACTGTGATAGTGACAGTGTGAATAAGGGACACTGTGATAGTGACAGTGTGAATAAGGGACACTGTGATAGTGACAGTGTGAATAAGGGACACGCAGTGATAGTGACAGTGTGAATAAGGGACACGCAGTGATAGTGACAGTGTGAATAAGGGACACGCAGTGATAGTGACAGTGTGAATAAGGGACACTGTGATAGTGACAGTGTGAATAAGGGACACTCAGTGATAGTGACAGTGTGAATAAGGGACACTGTGATAGTGACAGTGTGAATAAGGGACACGCAGTGATAGTGACAGTGTGAATAAGGGACACGCAGTGATAGTGTGAATAAGGGACACGCAGTGATAGTGACAGTGTGAATAAGGGACACGCAGTGATAGTGACAGTGTGAATAAGGGACACTCAGTGACAGTGTGAATAAGGGACACTCAGTGACAGTGTGAATAAGGGACACTGTGATAGTGTGAATAAGGGACACTGTGATAGTGACAGTGTGAATAAGGGACACGCAGTGATAGTGACAGTGTGAATAAGGGACACTGTGATAGTGACAGTGTGAATAAGGGACACAGTGATAGTGACAGTGTGAATAAGGGACACTGTGATAGTGACAGTGTGAATAAGGGACACAGTGATAGTGACAGTGTGAATAAGGGACACTCAGTGATAGTGTGAATAAGGGACACTGTGATAGTGACAGTGTGAATAAGGGACACTGTGATAGTGACAGTGTGAATAAGGGACACTGTGATAGTGACAGTGTGAATAAGGGACACGCAGTGATAGTGACAGTGTGAATAAGGGACACGCAGTGATAGTGACAGTGTGAATAAGGGACACGCAGTGATAGTGACAGTGTGAATAAGGGACACTGTGATAGTGACAGTGTGAATAAGGGACACTCAGTGATAGTGACAGTGTGAATAAGGGACACGCAGTGATAGTGACAGTGTGAATAAGGGACACTGTGATAGTGACAGTGTGAATAAGGGACACGCAGTGATAGTGACAGTGTGAATAAGGGACACGCAGTGATAGTGTGAATAAGGGACACGCAGTGATAGTGACAGTGTGAATAAGGGACACGCAGTGATAGTGACAGTGTGAATAAGGGACACTGTGATAGTGACAGTGTGAATAAGGGACACTGTGATAGTGACAGTGTGAATAAGGGACACTCTGTGATAGTGACAGTGTGAATAAGGGACACTCAGTGATAGTGACAGTGTGAATAAGGGACACTCAGTGATAGTGACAGTGTGAATAAGGGACACTCAGTGATAGTGACAGTGTGAATAAGGGACACTGTGATAGTGACAGTGTGAATAAGGGACACTGTGATAGTGACAGTGTGAATAAGGGACACTCAGTGATAGTGACAGTGTGAATAAGGGACACTCAGTGATAGTGTGAATAAGGGACACTCAGTGATAGTGACAGTGTGAATAAGGGACACTGTGATAGTGACAGTGTGAATAAGGGACACTCAGTGATAGTGACAGTGTGAATAAGGGACACTCAGTGATAGTGTGAATAAGGGACACTCTGTGATAGTGACAGTGTGAATAAGGGACACTGTGATAGTGACAGTGTGAATAAGGGACACTCAGTGATAGTGACAGTGTGAATAAGGGACACTGTGATAGTGTGAATAAGGGACACTCAGTGATAGTGACAGTGTGAATAAGGGACACTGTGATAGTGACAGTGTGAATAAGGGACACTCAGTGATAGTGACAGTGTGAATAAGGGACACTGTGATAGTGACAGTGTGAATAAGGGACACTGTGATAGTGACAGTGTGAATAAGGGACACTGGGCAGTAGGGGAGGCAGTGGGGCAGATATATTAGGTCCCTAATAGCTCCTAGTCACGTGTTCGCTTCTCCTGCGCATCGCGTGCTTGTCACGTGACCACCTCAGCTGACCTGTTCGGGGCTGCGCCGGTGGGCGTGTCCCGAGAGTGTCAGGTGACGCGTCTCTGTTTCCGGGGTTCCGGTCACAGCCAATCACAGGCCGCGAGGAGGGACCGGGACCGGGACATGGCGAAGCCAGACGGAGACCTGGGGAACCCGTTCGGGGTGAGACGGGGGGGAAAGGGTTAATACCTCCTGTCATGTCCCACACTCAGTCACAGTTAGCCACCATCAAGGCCAGTGACTGCCATCTCCTGCACCTACCCACCATCAAGGCCAGTCACTGCCATCTACTGCACCTACCCACCTTCAAGGCCAGTCACTGCCATCTACTGCATTTACCCACCTTCAAGGCCAGTCACTGCCATATACTGCACTTACCCACCATCAATGTCAGTCACTGTCATCTACTGCACTTACCCACCATCAAGGACAGTCACTGCCATCTAATGCACCTACCCACCATCAAGGCCAGTCACTTCCGTCTACTGCACTTACCCACTATCAAGGCCAGTCACTGCCATATACTGCACTTACCCACCATCAATGCCAGTCACTGTCATCTACTGCACTTACCCAGCATCAAGGCCAGTCACTGCCATCTACTGCACCTACCCACCTTCAAGGCCAGTCACTGCCATCTACTGCATTTACCCACCTTCAAGGCCAGTCACTGCCATATACTGCACTTACCCACCATCAATGTCAGTCACTGTCATCTACTGCACTTACCCACCATCAATGTCAGTCACTGCCATCTAATGCACCTACCCACCTTCAAGGCCAGTCACTTCCGTCTACTGCACTTACCCACTATCAAGGCCAGTCACTGCCATATACTGCACTTACCCACCATCAATGCCAGTCACTGTCATCTACTGCACTTACCCACCATCAAGGACAGTCACTGCCATCTAATGCACCTACCCACCATCAAGGCCAGTCACTGCCATCTACTGCACCTACCCACCTTCAAGGCCAGTCACTGCCATCTAATGCACCTACCCACCATCAAGGCCAGTCACTTCCGTCTACTGCACTTACCCACTATCAAGGCCAGACACTGCCATCTACTGCACTTACCCACTATCAAGGCCAGATGCTGCCATCTACTGTGTGGGTGTGTGAGATATTTTGGGGGGGGGGGGGGGTTTGAGGCCCTGCGCGTTTTTCCAAAGCATTTAATTGCCGGGGAGCGCGTGAGGCCTGTGTAACTTACTTATCTGGCTTCGGACGCCACGTCGCAATTTATCTATATCACACAGCCGCTGTATCCTCCTGTTATTTTTTTTATTTTTTTACGTACACACACGCATTTGTGCATACATACACACGCGCGTTTGTGTGTACATACACACACGCGTTTGTGCGTACATACACACACGCGTTTGTGCGTACATACACACAAGCGTTTGTGCGTACATACACACACGCGTTTGTGCGTACATACACACACGCGTTTGTGCGTACATACACACACGCGTTTGTGCGTACATACACGCGTTTGTGCGTATATACACATACGCGTTTGTGCGTGCGTACATACACACACGCGTTTGTGCGTACATACACACACGCGTTTGTGCGTACATATACACACACGCGTTTGTGCATACATATGCGTTTGTGCATACATATGTGTTTGTGCATACATATGCGTTTGTGCATACATATGCGTTTGTGCATACATATGCGTTTGTGCATACATATGCGTTTGTGCATACATATGCGTTTGTGCATACATACGCGTTTGTGAATACATACATACATGTGCCCGATTGTGAATACATACACACACACACACACGTTTGTGAATACATACATACGCGTTTGTGAATACATACATACGCGTTTGTGAATACATACATACGCGTTTGTGAATACATACACACGCGTTTGTGAATACATACATACGCGTTTGTGAATACATACATGCGCCCGGTTGTGAATACATACATACGCGTTTGTGAATACATACATGCGCCCGGTTGTGAATACATACACACACACACGCGTTTGTGAATACATACACACGCGCGTTTGTGAATACATAGACACGCGCGTTTGTGCATACATAGACACGCGCGTTTGTGCATACATAGAGACGCGCGTTTGTGCATACATAGACACGCGCGTTTGTGCATACATAGACACGCGCGTTTGTGCATACATAGACACGCGCGTTTGTGCATACATACACACGCGCGTTTGTGCATACATACACACGCGCGTTTGTGCATACATACACACGCGCGTTTGTGCATACATACACACGCGCGTTTGTGCATACATACACACGCGCGTTTGTGCATACATACACACACGCGTTTGTGCATACATACACACACGCGTTTGTGCATACATACACACACGCGTTTGTGCATACATACACACACGCGTTTGTGCATACATACACACACGCGTTTGTGCATACATACACACACGCGTTTGTGCATACATACACACACGCGTTTGTGCATACATACACACACGCGTTTGTGCATACATACACACACGCGTTTGTGCATACATACACACACGCGTTTGTGCATACATACACACACGCGTTTGTGCATACATACACACGCGTTTGTGCATACATACACACACACATACACACGCGTTTGTGAATACATACACACACGCGTTTGTGCATACATACACACACGCGTTTGTGAATACATACACACACGCGTTTGTGCATACATACACACGCGTTTGTGAATACATACACACGCGTTTGTGAATACATACACACGCGTTTGTGCATACATACACACGCGTTTGTGCATACATACACACGCGTTTGTGAATACATACACACACATATACACACGCGTTTGTGAATACATACACACACGCGTTTGTGAATACATACACACACGCGTTTGTGAATACATACACACACGCGTTTGTGAATACATACACACGCGTTTGTGCATACATACACACGCGTTTGTGCATACATACACACGCGTTTGTGCATACATACACACGCGTTTGTGCATACATACACACGCGTTTGTGCATACATACACACACACATACACACGCGTTTGTGAATACATACACACACACACATACACACGCGTTTGTGAATACATACATACGCGTTTGTGAATACATACATGCTCCCGGTTGTGAATACATACGCGTTTGTGACTACATACATGCGCCCGGTTGTGAATACATACACACACACACACACACAAACGCGTTTGTGAATACATACACACGCGTTTGTGCATACATACACACACGCGTTTGTGCATACATACGCGTTTGTGCATACATACGCGTTTGTGCATACATACGCGTTTGTGCATACATACGCGTTTGTGCATACATACGCGTTTGTGAATACATACGCGTTTGTGAATACATACATACATGTGCCCGGTTGTGAATACATACACACACACACACGTTTGTGAATACATACATACGCGTTTGTGAATACATACATACGCGTTTGTGCATACATACATACGCGTTTGTGCATACATACACACGCGTTTGTGAATACATACATACGCGTTTGTGAATACATACATACGCGTTTGTGAATACATACATACGCGTTTGTGAATACATACATACGCGTTTGTGAATACATACGCGTTTGTGAATACATACATGCGCCCGGTTGTGAATACATACACACACACATACGCGTTTGTGCATACATATACATGCGTTTGTGAATACATACACACGCACGTTTGTGAATACATAGACACACGCATTTGTGCATACATAGACACACGCGTTTGTGCATACGTAGACACGCGTTTGTGCATACGTAGACACACGCGTTTGTGCATACATACACACACGCGTTTGTGCATACATAGACACACGCGTTTGTGCATACATAGACACACGCGTTTGTGCATACATAGACACACGCGTTTGTGCATACATACACACACGCGTTTGTGCATACATACACACGCGTTTGTGCATACATACACACACGCGTTTGTGCATACATACACACACGCGTTTGTGCATACATACACACACGCGTTTGTGCATACATACACACACGCGTTTGTGCATACATACACACACGCGTTTGTGCATACATACACACACGCGTTTGTGCATACATACACACACGCGTTTGTGCATACATACACACACGCGTTTGTGCATACATACACACACGCGGTTGTGCATACATACACACACGCGATTGTGCATACATACACACACGCGATTGTGCATACATACACACGCGTTTGTGAATACATACACACGCGTTTGTGAATACATACACACGCGTTTGTGAATACATACACACACACATACACACGCGTTTGTGAATACATACATACGCGTTTGTGCATACATACATACGCGTTTGTGAATACATACATGCGCCCGGTTGTGAATACATACGCGTTTGTGACTACATACATGCGCCCGGTTGTGAATACATACACACACACACATACGCGTTTGTGAATACATACACACGCGTTTGTGCATACATACACACACGCGTTTGTGCATACATACACACACGCGTTTGTGCATACATACACACACGCGTTTGTGCATACATACACACACGCGTTTGTGCATACATACACACACACATACACACGCGTTTGTGAATACATACACACGCGTTTGTGCATACATACACACACGCGTTTGTGCATACATACACACGCGTTTGTGCATACATACGCATTTGTGCATACATACATACGCGTTTGTGAATACATACACACGCGTTTGTGAGTACATACATGCGCCCGGTTGTGAATACATACATACGCGTTTGTGAATACATACATACTTGCGCCCGGTTGTGAATACATACACACGCGTTTGTGAATACATACATACGCGTTTGTGCATACATACACACGCGTTTGTGAATACATACGCGTTTGTGAATACATACATACGCGTTTGTGAATACATACATACGCGTTTGTGAATACATACATACGCGTTTGTGAATACATACATACATGCGCACGGTTGTGAATACATACACACACACACATACGCGTTTGTGAATACATACATACGCGTTTGTGCATACATGCGCCCGGTTGTGAACACATACATACGCGTTTGTGGATACATACACATACGTTTGTCCCTTAGGATTTTCACATATTTCAAACCTAAAATGTTATTAGATCTTAATCTAAGTCCTAATAATAGATACAGATAACCTGATCAAACATGATACATTTCAACATTTATTTATCCGCTAATGATTCAATAACCGTGTGTGAAAGTATGTAACACGTGTGAGAAAGTTAGTAACTATGTAACATGTGTTAGAAAGTATGTAACTATGTAACGTGTGTGAGAAAGTATGTAACTGTAACGTGTGTGAGAAAGTATGTAACGTGTGAGAAAGTTTGTAACTATGTAACGTGTGTGAGAAAGTATGTAACGTGTGAGAAAGTATGTGACCCGTTAGATTCAGTGCCTGGTGGCGCCCCCTTGAGCAGCAATGACTGCGTGTTCCCTGTAACTGCCGGTCACTCTCACATTGGTTCTGAGGAATTTTGGCCCGTTCCTCCTTACAGAACTGCTTCAGCTCAGTGACATTTGAGGGCTCCTTGCATGGACAGCTCACTTCAGGTCCTGCCACAACATTTCCATGGGGTTTAGGTCCGGACTGTGGCTATTCTAACCGCAGAATTTCTTCTTCTGCAGCCATTCTTTTGTAGATCCGCTTGTATGTTTTGGATCATTGTCTTGCTGCATGACCCACTTTCACTTCAGCGCACGGACGAATGGCCTGACATTCTCCTCTAGAATCTTCTGAGACAATACAGAATTCATGGTTGTGTCAATGATGGCAAAGCAGCCCCAAACCATCACACTCCCACCACCATGCTTGACGGTTGGGATGAGATTCGTCTGTTCGAATGCAGTGTTTGGTTTTCACCAAACATAACGTTTCTCATTGAGGCCAAAAAGTTCTACCTTTGCCTCGTCTGTCCAGAGAACATTTTCCCAGAAGTCTAGCGGATCATCTATGTGCTCTTTGGTGAACTTCAGACGGGCAGCAATGTCCTTTTTAGAGAGCAGTGGTTTCCTCCTGGCCATCCTTCCATGAACACCATTATTGTTCAGTATTTTTATGGTAGTTGAGTCATGAACACTCACATTAGCCGAGGTGAGAGCGGCCGGCAGATCCTTGGACGTTACCCTGGGGTTCCTTGTGTCTTCCTGGATTATTTGACGGCCTGTTCTTGGAGAGATGTTGGTAGGACGACCGCTCCTGGGTAGAGGGACTGAGGTGTTGAACTTTCTCCATTTGTAGACTGTCTGACAGTGGGTTGGTGGAGCCCCAAATCCTTAGAAATGGTTTTATAACCATTTATAGACTGATGAGCATCAATAACGGCCGGGCGATAATGGGGAAAGGCCGGGCGATAATGGGGAAATACAGGGTTGCAGACCAGTCTGAGACATGTGAATGTGCTCACAAGTGCTATCTATCTTCTATATCGTGCTCGCACAGCACCTGTGTCACACTTTAATATATATTTCCCACAGCCACCATACACAATGTATGATCAAGATCTGGTTTAGTGATGCTTAGTACTGCTCTGCACGGTCGATATGGCTGCTCCATGTGACTAATGAGAGCAGCGTGATTCTGTTCTGACTCCCAGACATTAGTCTCAGCTAACCAGAGTCACAATGATCTTTAATGTGGGTGTGTCTGTCTGGGGTGGGGTTCTACACCGCACAGCACTACTACACCGCACAGCACCCTATCGCTCTGCGCACACCCACTACTACACCGCACAACACCCTGCCGCTCTGTGCACACCCACTACTACACTACACCCTACTGCTCTGTGCACACGCACTACTACACCGCACAACACCCTACCGCTCTGTGCACACCCACTACTACACTACACCCTGCTGCTCTGTGCACACGCACTACTACACCGCACAACACCCTACCGCTCTGTGCACAACGCACTACTACAACTGCACTGCACCGCCCTGCACACACCCACTACTGCACTGCACAGCACCCTGCCGCTCTGCGCACACCCACTACTACACCGCACAACACCCTACCGCTCTGTGCACACGCACTACTACAACTGCACTGCACCGCCCTGCACACACCCACTACTGCACTGCACAGCACCCTGCCGCTCTGCGCACACCCACTACTACACCGCACAACACCCTGCCGCTCTGTGCACACCCATTACTACACTACACCCTACCGCTCTGTGCACACGCACTACTACAACTGCACTGCACCGCCCTGCACACACCCACTACTGCACTGCACAGCACCCTACCGCACTGCGCACACATGGGTCAGTGTTGGATCTGTAAGCGCAGACCCTGCGCTGTGCAGTATAGTTAGAAATCCTGCCCTCGAGCTCACACTCTAATTGTCATATTGGTGGAGGGTGCGCGCAGGCTGACGGGGACGGAGGTGTCGGCTAATGTGTCCCCCATTCCTGTCTCAGGACCCCGCGGTGACGGAGCACCGGCCCAGCTCACAATATGCAACACTCGATGTGTACAACCCGTTCGATAACAAAGGGTAAGGATTTGGGGTCACGGGAGAGGTGGGGGGGGTTACTGGGAGGCGCAGGAAGAGATGGGTACATGGGGGTTACTGGGAGGCGCAGGTACAGGGGGGTTACTGTGAGAGGTGGAGGGAGTGGGGGGTACAGAGAGGGTGGTTACTGTGAGATGTGGGGGTACAGAGAGGGGGGGTACTGTGAGAGGTGGGGGGTACAGAGAGGGGCGGTTACTGAGGGAGTGGGGGGTACAGAGGGGGGGTTACTTTGAGAGGTGGGGTACAGAGAGGTGGGTTACTGGGAGAGGTGGGGTACAGAGAGGGGGTTAATGTGAGAGGTGGGGTACAGAGAGGGGGGGTTACTGTGAGAGGTGGAGGGAGTGGGGGGTACAGACTGGGTCGGTTACTGAGAGGTTGAGGGAGTGGGGGTACGAGAGGGGGGGTTACTGTGAGGTTGAGGGAGTGGGGGGTACAGAGAGGGGGGTTACTGTGAAAGGTGGGGTACAGAGAGGGGGGTACTGTGAGAGGTGGAGGGAGTGGGGGGTACAGAGAGGGGCGGGTTACTGTGAGAGGTGGAGGGAGTGGGGTACAGACTGGGTCGGTTACTGTGAGAGGTGGAGGAGTGGGGGGTTTCAGAGAGGGGGTTACTGTGAGAGGTGGGGTACCAGAGAGGGGGGGTTACTGTGAGAGGTGGGGTACAGAGAGGGGCAGTTACTGTGAGAGGTGGAGGGAGTGGGGGTACAGAGAGGGGGCGTTACTGTGAGAGGTTGAGGGAGTGGGGGGTACAGAGAGGGGGGTTACTGTGAGAGGTGGGGTACAAAGAGGGGGGGGTTACTGTGAAAGGTGGAGGGAGAGGGGGGTTTACTGTGAGAGGTGGGGTACAAAGAGGGGGGTACAGAGGGGGGGTTACTGTGAGAGGTGGAGGGAGAGGGGGGGTTACGGGATATGATTTCAATGAAATGTTTTTTAAATGATTCGGTAAAATGTTAAATATTTTGTGACATGATTTGGTTTCTCCCGGGGGGTATTTCAGTTTGCGCCGTGTCGTGTCCCCTGCCCCCCCTTAGCTCTGTCTCGTGTCCCCTGCCCCCCCTTAGCTCTGTCTCGTGTCCCCTGCCCCCCCTTAGCTCTGTCTTGTGTCCCCGCCCCCACGTAGCTCTCTCGTGTCCCCCGCCCCCCCCTTAGCTTTGTCTCGTGTCCCCCCCTTAGCTCTGTCTCCGTGTCCCCCCCCCTTAGCTCTGTCTCCGTGTCCCCCCCTTAGCTCTGTCTCATGTCCCTTCCCTTAGCTCTGTCTCGTGTGTGTGTCCCCCCTTAGCTCTGTCTCGTGTCCCCCCCTTAGCTCTGTCTCGTGTCCCCCCCTTAGCTCTGTCTCATGTCCCTTCCCTTAGCTCTGTCTCGTGTGTCCCCCCCCCGTTAGCTATGTCTCGTGTGTCCCCCTTAGCTCTGTCTCATGTCCCTTCCCTTAGCTCTGTCTCGTGTGTCCCCCCCCGTTAGCTCCGTCTCGTGTGTCCCCCCCCCCCCGTTGGGTCCGTCTCGTGTGTCCCCCCCCCCCCCCCGTTGGCTCCGTCTCGTGTCCCCCCCCCCCCCCCCCGTTGGCTCCGTCTCGTGTCGTCCCCCCGTTGGCTCCGTCTCGTGTCGTCCCCCCGTTGGCTCCGTCTCGTGTCGTCCCCCCGTTAGATCCGTCTCGTGTCGTCCCCCCGTTAGCTCCGTCTTGTGTCGTCCCCCCGTTGGCTCCGTCTCGTGTCGTCCCCCCGTTGGCTCCGTCTTGTGTCGCCCCCCCCCCCCCTTGCTCCCTGTGCGCCGTGTCGCGGCCTTGCGCGGGTGATACTCAGTATATTTCCTGTAAGGATTTGGTACCTTACACTGAGCGCTAATATCCTACTGTCCTTCTGCAGATGCCTCCCCCGTATCATGAGCAGCCCCCCGCTCAACCCCCGCTACCCTCCCGGCCTCTCTACCAGCGCCCCCCACTCACATCCCCGCCCCAACAGCCAAGAAACCCAGCCCAACGGAGCCCAAGAACTACGGCTCGTATGGAACTCAGGTACCTGTGACCCCTCTGTGCCTCCCCCCTCGTCCCGCCCGTGACGTGCCTCCCCCCTCGTCCCCGCCCCTGACGTGCCTCCCCCCTCGTCCCGCCCCCTGACGTGCCTCCCCCTCGTCCCCGCCCGTGACGTGCCTCCACCCTCGTCCCCGCCCCTGACGTGCCTCCCCCCTCGTCCCCGCCCGTGACGTGCCTCCCCCCTCGTCCCCGCCCCTGACGTGCCTCCCCCCTCGTCCCCGCCCCTGACGTGCCTCCCCCCTCGTCCCCGCCCCTGACGTGCCTCCCCCCTCGTCCCCGCCCCTGACGTGCCTCCCCCCTCGTCCCCGCCCGTGACGTGCCTCCCCCCTCGTCCCCGCCCGTGACGTGCCTCCCCCTCGTCCCCGCCCCTGACGTGCCTCCCCTCGTCCCCGCCCCTGACGTGCCTCCCCCCTCGTCCCCGCCCCTGACGTGCCTCCCCCTCGTCCCCGCCCCTGACGTGCCTCCCCCCTCGTCCCCGCCCCTGACGTGCCTCCCCCCTCGTCCCCGCCCGTGACGTGCCTCCCCCCTCGTCCCCGCCCTGACGTGCCTCCCCCTCGTCCCGCCCCTGACGTGCCTCCCCCCTCGTCCCCGCCCCTGACGTGCCTCCCCCCTCGTCCCCGCCCCTGACGTGCCTCCCCCCTCGTCCCCGCCCCTGACGTGCCTCCCCCCTCGTCCCCGCCCGTGACGTGCCTCCCCCCTCGTCCCCGCCCCTGACGTGCCTCCCCCCTCGTCCCCGCCCCTGACGTGCCTCCCCCCTCGTCCCCGCCCCTGACGTGCCTCCCCCCTCGTCCCCGCCCCTGACGTGCCTCCCCCCTCGTCCCCGCCCCTGACGTGCCTCCCCCCTCGTCCCCGCCCCTGACCCCGGCTTCTCCCGGGACATCGCTCAGCACTCCCTTGATTCCAGATTCTCCGTCTCTGGGGCGTCCTGAGGGGTGAAAGAATGAAAGGGGTCAGAGGGCAGTTGAGGGACCTGTGAGGTAGTCCTGGGTGGAGATCCGACGCGTGAGGGCGTCCTACTGCCCGCCTCCTTAATCTCTCTCTCTCACCGATCCAGGGATCCGCAGCGGCAGCGACAGCCGATTTACTGCGGCGCCAGGAGGAGCTGAACCGCAAGGCGGAGGAACTGGACCGCAGGGAGCGAGAGCTGCAGAACGCGGCCGTCGGGAGCGCCGCGTGTACGAGTCACACAACGGGGGGGCAGTGACGACGGAAGGAGGGGGGGCAGTGAGGAGGGAAGGAGGGGGGGGGGACAGTGAGGAGGGAAGGAGGGGGGGGGACAGTGAGGAGGGAAGGAGGGGGGGGGACAGTGAGGAGGAAGGAGGGGGGGGGACAGTGAGGAGGGAAGGAGGGGGGGGACAGTGAGGAGGGAAGGAGGGGGGGGGGGACAGTGAGGAGGGAAGGAGGGGGGGGACTGTGACGAGGGAAGGATGGGGGTGACAGTGACGAGGGAAGGATGGGGGTGACAGTGACGAGGGAAGGAGGGGGGGGGACAGTGACGAGGGGAAGGAGGGGCAGTGAGAGGGGAAGGAGGGGGGGACAGTGAGAGGGGAAGGGGGGGACAGTGGCGAGGGGGGGGCAGTGTGATGAGGGAAGGAGGGGGGACAGTGATGAGGGAAGGAGGGGGACAGTGAGGAGGGAAGGAGGTGGGGGGGACAGTGAGGAGGGAAGGAGGGGGGGGACAGTGAGGAGGGAAGGAGGGGGGGACAGTGAGGAGGGAAGGAGGGGGGGACAGTGAGGGGAGAAGGAGGGGGGGGACAGTGAGGAGGGAAGGAGGGGGGGACAGTGAGGAGGGAAGGAGGGGGGACAGTGAGGAGGGAAGGAGGGGGGACAGTGAGGAGGGAAGGCGGGGGGGGAACAGTGAGGAGGGAAGGAGGGGGGGGGGGACAGTGAGGAGGGAAGGAGGGGGGGGAACAGTGAGGAGGGAAGGAGGGGGGGCAGTGAGGAAGGGAAGGAGGGGGGGCAGTGAGGAAGGGAAGGAGGGTGGGGGGACAGTAAGGAGGGGGGGGGACAGTGAGGAGGGAAGGAGGGGGGGGACAGTGAGGAGGGAAGGAGGGGGGGGGCAGTGAGGAGGGAAGGAGGGGGGGGGGGGGGCAGTGAGGAGGGTAGGAGGGGGGGGACTGTGACGAGGGAAGGATGGGGGGACTGTGACCAGGGAAGGATGGGGGGACTGTGACGAGGGAAGGATGGGGGTGACAGTGACGAGGGAAGGATGGGGGTGACAGTGACGAGGGAAGGAGGGGGGGGGGGGGACAGTGACGAGGGAAGGAGGGGCAGTGAGAGGGGAAGGAGGGGGGGACAGTGAGAGGGGAAGGGGGGGACAGTGGCGAGGGAGGGGCAGTGATGAGGGAAGGAGGAGGGGTAGTGATGAGGGAAGGAGGGGGGGACAGTGAGGAGGGAAGGAGGTGGGGGGGACAGTGAGGAGGGAAGGAGGGGGGGGACAGTGAGGAGGGAAGGAGGGGGGGACAGTGAGGAGGGAAGGAGGGGGGGACAGTGAGGAGGGAAGGAGGGGGGGACAGTGAGGGGAGAAGGAGGGGGGGACAGTGAGGGGAGAAGGAGGGGGGGGGACAGTGAGGAGGGAAGGAGGGGGGGACAGTAAGGAGGGGGGGACAGTGAGGAGGGAAGGCGGGGGGGGGAACAGTGAGGAGGGAAGGAGGGGGGGGGAACAGTGAGGAGGGAAGGAGGGGGGGCAGTGAGGAAGGGAAGGAGGGGGGGGGCAGTGAGGAAGGGAAGGAGGGGGGGGCAGTGAGGAAGGGAAGGAGGGGGGGGGGGCAGTTGAGGAAGGGAAGGAGGGGGGGGCAAGTGAGGAATGGAAGGAAAGGAGGGAGGGCTGTGAGCAAGGGAAGGAGGGGGGGCTGTGAGGAAGGGAAGGAGGGGGGCTGTGAGGAAGGAAGGAGGGGGGCTGTGAGAAGGGAAGGAGGGGGGGCTGTGAGGAAGGGAAGGAGGGGGGGCTGTGAGGAAGGGAAGGAGGGGGGGCTGTGAGGAAGGGAAGGAGGGGGGGCTGTGAGGAAGGGAAGGAGGGGGGGCTGTGAGGAAGGGAAAGGAGGGGGGGGCTGTGAGGAAGGGAAGGAGGGGGGCTGTGAGGAAGGGAAGGAGGGGGGCTGTGAAGGAAGGGAAGGAGGGGGGCTGTGAGGAAGGGAAGGAGGGGGGCTGTGAGGAAGGGAAGGGTGGGGCAGTGAGGAAGGGAAGGAGGGGGGCTGTGAGGAAGGGAAGGAGGGGGGCTGTGAGGAAGGGAAGGGTGGGGCAGTGAGGAAGGGGGGGGCACGGGAGACCCTGCAGAAAGCAGCAATGTTCTGATTTAAAAACCTTCCGTGCTGGAGAGTTCCGCGGGGGAATTGCAGTGTGTTGCAATATCGCCCAGCACTGCAGGGTTAAGTGACACGTGGGGTTCTCTTGCAGTGAAACAGAATAACTGGCCCCCGCTGCCCTCCTTCTGCCCCGTCAAACCGTGCTTCTACCAGGACATAACCGTGGAGATA